>NC_090746.1:108049735-108052235 GCF_036898095.1 Palaemon carinicauda | reverse complement strand
ATATATATATATATATATATATATATATATATATATATATATATGTGTGTGTGTGTGTGCATACTTGTATTTCAGCAATAACAAGTGCAACTCGTATCAGTTATCAACCTGATAAACTTGAGATATTATTCTCCTTATTAACTCTTTTGATGAATATCCCATTAAGTTATGAGATATTCTTTATTTTTTTTAGTCCAAGTACAATATAGAATATTAACTGCCCAGATACAACGTGAGAATATTTTAGCTGATTTTAAAATAGGATATTATCAATTAAAAAGATATGCGCTTTTCGTCATACAATCAATAAATATAGTTTACATTGATTGTTATTACAAGTTTTTTTCGAATGTTTTAGCTTGTAAAAAACATACGCCAAACAGATTTTTCATTCCCTTTAAGCATATAAAACCGGTCGTATCCTATAGAAAAAAAGACGGAGATTTTTCCTAATGTTTTTTAAGCTTCCAAAATTACACCCTGGAAAATTCGTTGGAATGTTTTCTTCATCTTACTGTACAGAAAGTTTCTTTATAAAAACTATTCTAATCCTCCTCTCGAAAGTGTTCTGACTTTTTTTTAATGAGTTTTTTTTCCAAAAGACACAATCTTCCTCAGATGTTTTCCCGCGGTCGCTCTATATACATCTTTGAAATATTATTATTTTATAAGGGCTGGAGGTATTCCATAGTGACTATGAAATAAAACCTTGACTAGTTCAGTTCCAAGGAAACTACGAGTATAACAGTTATTTTAAAGATAGTTTATTTATTTCCCTATTTCTTTTCCCCACTTGGGTATTTTTTCACTTTTGGAGCCCTTGGGATTAGGCTATAACATCCGGCTTTTCCCACTGGGGTTGTAGTTTAGCTAATAATAATAATAATAATAATAATAATAATAATAATAATAATAATAATAATAATAATAATTGCAAATGATAATGAATACAAATATAAAAGAAAAACTTTATCAATATCAATGCTCGGATAGTTCTCTATTATTTGAACACGCAACATAAAACATTAGCATCTGTTCGTACTACGAAAACCTTGTATCTCGTTAATAAAATTCCACTGAAACTCCTTTTGGCAGTAAGTGCGATATAAATATACTTGTGCAAAATAGCTCCTTCATCCCCCAGCCGTAAAATAACAGAGAGTTCAGTTGTTGCCAAATTTTACTGCGCAAATTTCGTGCTCAGTTGCTAATGCGAACTTTGCGAAGCCCTAAAGTTTAGACGATCAGCGTAACTTATACTTTAGCCTCGATATAATGGTTAAACTTTTAAGATACGAGAGAGAGAGAGAGAGAGAGAGAGAGAGAGAGAGAGAGAGAGAGAGAGAGAGAGAGATAGAGAGAGAGAGAGAGATCATTTTGATTTTCTCCTGATATTTGCATAAGTATCATCATTATAATCTATGGCAACTTTTCCTGCTGTGTAAGTTACTGGTCCATAACAACAATATAATGTATTAATACAAGCAAGTATTTGAAATTTGATATATATATATATATATATATATATATATATATATATATATATATATATATATACATGCATACATACATAAACTTATATATTTGTTTGTATGCCAATATAAATATGTATGTATGTATACAAATGTTATACATGTATATACACACATAAAAACGCACACACACAATTATATATATATATATATATATATATATATATATATATATATATATATATATATATATACTGTATATGTATATACACATAAATTTATATATTTGTTTGTATGCAAATAAAAATGTATATATATATATATATATATATATATATATATATATATATATATATACAAATGTCATGCATGTATATACATACAAAACACAAACGCACACACACATATATATGTATTATTACTTGCTAAGCTACAACCCTAATTGGAAAAGCAGGATGCTATAAGCCCAGGGGCCCCAACAAGGAAAATAGCTCAGTGAGGAAAGGAAAAAAGGGAAAATTAAATATTTTAAGAATAGCACTAACATGAAAATAAACATTTCCTATGAAAACTATAAAAACTTCAGCAAAACAAGAGAATGAGAAATTAGATAGAATAGCGTGCCCGAGTGTACCCTCAAGCAAGAGAACTCTAACCCAAGACAGTGGAAGACCATGGTACATAGGCTATGGCACTACTCACTATATATATATATATATATATATATATATATATATATATATATATATATATATATATGTATTTATATATACAGTATATATATGTATATATATATATATATATATATATATAACGCTAAAAGATTATTTGATTGGATCTTCCGGTTTCCTTTTATGGATTCTCTTTTCTGTCATTAGCACGTGTTTTTTTTTTACTTTATATACTGAATTACTTCTAATAAGATTATCTATTTCCCATCCATGATCTCACAAGTCTCTTTTTATAGGTTATTTATGAAAGATCTATTTATTATTGATACTGACCTCATAATACGTTATTCTAATTGC
>NC_090746.1:108032235-108039735 GCF_036898095.1 Palaemon carinicauda | reverse complement strand
AAGTAGTTTAGAATGAATTATAAAATTTCCAATTTAAATCCTTTTCCTCTTGAATTATCTTCGTAAAAAATCACACTTGAATTGCTAATAGTTTTCACATGTACTTTCTTTGCTACAGTGATTTGATACCTGCAAGCTCGTTAAAATATCATGTTTCAAGTTTGCTGTCAGAATTCGAATGAATTAACCATGGAGAGTGAAAAAAAAAATGTTCATTTCAATATAAATTTCTTGTTGCTGAGTTTTATGAATATTGAGTATATTTAGCGTTGATATTTTCGTTTATTTGAGATATTTGTTTTCATTACTGAGAGAGAGAGAGAGAGAGAGAGAGAGAGAGGAGAGAGAGAGAGAGAGAGAGAGAGAGAGAGAGAGAGAGAGAGAGAGTTAATTATCACTTACATTTATTATCTAAGGACATTTCAAGAGAGAGAGAGAGAGAGAGGAGAGAGAGAGAGAGAGAGAGAGAGAGAGAGAGAGAGAGAGAGAGAGTTAATTATCACTTACATTTATTATCTAAGGACATTCAAGAGAGAGAGAGAGAGAGGAGAGAGAGAAGAGAGAGAGAGAGAGAGAGAGAGAGAGAGAGAGAGATAATTATAACTTATATTTATTATCTGAGGACCTTTCACGTTTCATATTTCAATGAAAATATTTAGGTGAACTATCCTGCTTCAATTACAAAATATGTATATTTTATCACTCTCTCTCTCTCTCTCTCTCTCTCTCTCTCTCTCTCTCTCTCTCTCTCTCTCTCTCTCTCTCTCTCTCTCTCTCTCTCTCTCTATATATATATATATATATATAATATATATATATATATATATATATATATATATATATTTGTGTGTGTAGTATAAATATTACTTTATTCATCAAACACAATGTAAATAATCAAAAATGTTTCTCTGCTTGATACCAAAAACTATCAATGTATTGTGTAAATTAAGACTTGTCCATTTCCCAACATGGAACTTATAACGTGACCCACATATATCGAATTGTAAATGCATCGTCCAATCAATATAGTCTTGACGGAAAAAAAAAAAAAAACGATATATTTTTACTTCGAATATCAAAATGAAATGGTAAATATCTAATTTTCACCTTATCCTGGAATGTAACTTGATATCAGTTTGTCAGACGAAGTATTGACTCCGATATTTAGATTCCATTAAAACAATATATACATATATATATATACATACATATATATTATATATACATATATACTATATATACATATATATATATATATAATATATATATACACACACATATATATGCATATATATATACACTGTATATATACATATATATACTGTGAATATATATATATATATATATATATATATATATACATATACAGTATGTATATATACATATATATATATATATATATATATATATATATATATATATATATATATATATATATACATACATACATATAGGATGTTGATGGCAATGAAACTGTTGGGATATACAGTATCCAATAAGCCAAAGAACCAAACTTGTCTCGTTGACCTCAAAAACATCACATGCATTCTAATTTTGCTGACGGTCACGTTGAATTTAATATGCAAAATATCATTAGTGTCTTTTGTAAAGATCCTATTGAAAGATACATTACTAAGGCTAACTCGCTTTCTAAGTTGGTTGATTGTTGAAGATTACTTTAACCTTAGAGAAAAATACTTTTATTTTCAAAGTAATCAATGGCTATGAAAGTTGGATTCTGGATTTATATTACTAGTGCTTTGGCTAAAGAATTTTCATCTTTTCCTTTGCTTATAGTTTAAGATTATGATAATATATACTGATAAAAATTTGCCGTAAAACAAGGTAAAAATTATCGAATAAATGTTGCCAGGCATTTACCGTTATAAAAAATAGATATATTGACGTTAAGGAGTGATATTACGATCACCAACCCGTAAAATTTTATGACAAAGTAAGGTGAAAATTACAGTCGCCTTTATTTTACTGGAAATACGGAGGAGAACAGTATATCTTTAAGGAGAATTTCCGATTGAAATTAGATCTGTTTTAACAGTGTACAATATGTTAGTTTGTTTCATTTGCTTTTTATATCTTAAAACTATAGTGGTGTATGTTTATTTCTATATACTTTTATTAGTAGTTTCCAAAAGTTTGGATGGAGGCTATAGCAATGCAATGAGTATGTATTTATTTATGCCTACAAACACATACACACACATATATATATATACACACATATATGTATATTATATATACTAGGTTGGTTTGCTGTGAGCTATCAGACCAAAGTCTCCCAACATCACCAATCCACAGTTGGCCAGCGGGGTGATGAAAACTGGCCAAACCCAAGACATGTATAACGACACGACTGAAACCTTTATCCTGCAGTGGGCCTAAGAACGACTGCATTAGTTGTTGTATATATATATATATATATATATATATATATATATATATATATATATATATATATGATATATATATATTTGCTATATATATATATATATATATATATATGTATATATACATATATATACATATATATATACATATATATATATATATATATATATATATATATATATTATATATATATATATATATATATATATATATTATTAATTGCTAAGCTACAACCATAGTTGAAAAAGCAGGATGCTAAAGCCCAGGGGCCCCAACAGGGAAAATAGCCTAGTGAGGAAAGAAAACAAGGAAAAATAAAATATTTTAAGAGCAGTAATATTTTAAATATTTCCTATATAAATTATAAAAACTTTAACAAAACAAGAGAAAGAGAAACCAGATAGAATAGTGTGCCCGAGTGTACTCTCAAACCAAGAGAACTTTAACCCAAGACAGTGGAAGACCATGGTACAGAGGCTATGGCACTACCCAAGACTAGAGAACAATGGTTTGATTTTGGAGTGTCCTTCTCCTAGGAGAGCTGCTTATCATAGCTAAATAATCTCTTCTACCCTTACCAAGAGGAAAGTAGCCACTGAACAACTATAGTACAGTAGTTAACCTTTACCTTGGGTGAAGAAGAATTGTGCATGAATTGGTGTATGCTGGTAGGTGTAGCCGTGAGCATAATACCCTTTTCGCTGAAACGTGAGCAATAATTCACGTATGTAAAGAGGAACCAAGGCAACATTGGGTTTTGAAATATTCAACAGACATGTCCTACAGCCAACGTCAGCCGTTCTCTCTTTGTTCCTTTTTCGGGTCGAGACAAGACAATATTTTGTTCCTTCCTTTATCCTGGGGGTAAGAAATGTCAAAAACAAATGAACACCTGTCATGTCACTAAATTTCTTTTGAGTATATTTACTGAAATACACGTATACCATTTTGTGTACCATCACATTGGCTGTTTCGTATATTTCTTAGAATTTAGAAAAATTTGTCATCAGGATTTTTAGAGTATATAATGGTTGACATTAATATAAAGAAATATTTTTTTTTCTTTTGGAAGATAGCCCTACATATTTATTTTTATTTTCATATGTGATTTTAACATATAATTCTAGAGGTAAGTTGTAAGCCATAATATCTTTACATTTCCAAGAATTACGTTTTTTTTATTTGCTGTTTTACCAGCATATATGACATGGAATTAGTAGTAAGACTCACAACCTTATGCTAAATACTCCTTAAACCAAAATTCTGGCATTTTTAGGGACGTATAGTGAAGAAAAGTCTTGTGCAAGTGTATATAAATTAATGTTTGTACACGCACCATGAGTACTCTAAGGTCTTGTGCTTACCGGCTCTGACTTCTCTTAGTGGTCAACAAAGCAAGTACTCTCCAGGTCTAATACATATTATATCATCAATATTATAATAATCATCACCAGCTGTTACTAGTCCACTGTAGAACAATGGCCTCAGACATGTCCTTCCACTCGCGCCTCATTATGGTCTTTCTATGCCAGTTCATACCGGCAAAATTTCTTCAATGTTTCTCCAACGGTATAGAAAAAAATATTACTGCCTAAATGTCCATTGACAAAAAAAAAAAAAAAAAAAAAAAAAAAACACAATATCCAAATTTTAGACTAAATTTGTCATCAGGTGACTGAATCATAGAAGAAAAAAAAAAAAAAAAAAAAAAAAAAAAAAAAAAAAAAAAAAAAAAAAAAAAAAACCCACGATATCCAAATTTTACACTAAATTTGTCATCAGATGACTGAATCAATAAACTTGACAGCTTGGTACTTAGCTTATCAAAATGGGCTGCGGAGAGAAGTATTAATAAAGCAGGAAGTGCAACAAGTAAAAATTGATTATTATTGCATGCTACCACTACAAGGCGTCTTACTAATGCTGTTCATCCGGTGTCCGATTAGATAGTGCTCTAAAATATTTAGAAAAGGTACCAAGATATTTTAATCCCCTGTTTAACATTATCAATGGCCTTCAAAAAGTCATGGTGTTTTGTCTTATTGAAGTTCCGTTGCTTCTTTTTTTTAATTATTATTATTATTATTATTATTATTATTATTATTATTATCACTATAGCTAAGCTACAACCCTAGTTGGAAAAACAGGATGCTATAAGCCAAAGGGCTCTAACGGAAAAATAGCCCAGTGAGGAAAGGAAACAAGGACATTTAAAAACAGAGAAGATTTGTATCAATAGATGCAATGAGGCCTGCACAAAGTTTTTTTTTAATATCTGCCAATCTTCAGACATTGCCCCAACCTTTATAGATGCTACAAAGGAACTTATTTTCCAGATCGGCCCTTTTGGAGTCGTTACTAGTTCTTTGGGTATTTGTGTCGGTTCCATGTTACATCTTTGATTAGATTAACTTTTTCGCTGAGAATTCTATCTATTTCGTTCTTCGTTTCTCCAGTAGGGGTTCTGCATGTGCATTTCCTATGGTACTTTTTATAAAAAAAAAGTCTTTATGTATATTGCATAACGCACACACACACATATATTTATATATATATATATATATATATATATATATATATATATATATATATATATATATACATATATATATATATATATATATATATGTATATATACATTACATATATATACACAAAAGTGTTATGTATAAATATATATAATATATATATATGTATATATACATACATATATATATATATATATAAATATATATATATATATACATATATATACATATATATTTGTATATACAAAACCACAAATACCTGTCGGTATCGAATTAACTTTATCTTTGGATTAAAGAACTTGGGGAAAAGTTTCTTTTTGATAAATACTTCAGCCCAGCCAAGGTAAACGGTTAACTTGATCATAAGTCAACTTTTATTTCCACTCGGTGCAAAGTTCGAATCCTTGGTCTAGCTGAAGACTTCTATCGTTAAAATAATTTTTCTTTGTGGATGTGTGTTCTATATATGATTATAGACGATCTACTAATTGCCCTATTAGTTATTTATTGCCTGAAATTATTACTCAATAAAATAATTTAATTGAAATACCATGCCATGATTAGCAATATTGGGTATTAAAAATCCAACGTTATTAACGTTGTACATTTAAAAATAAAGGAGATTTCGGGCATTTTAAATATATAACTTATATAGTATATAACTGTGGTTTTTTTAATACCCAACACTTAATACATTGATTCTATCCAAGGAAATATCTTGGGTTTTATAAATCCACGTTGTATATTCAAAAATTACAGGAGTTTTCGGACGTTTCAAATATGCAACATATATACGAGTTACTGTGGATTTTTATTAACCAATATTCAATACATTGATTCTATCAGAGGAAATAGAAATATACCAGTTTTAAAAACAATAAATTGGAAAATCCAAGGAAAATTTATTTGTCTTCCTGCTATCCAAAAAAAAAGAACAGACCACTTTTTCAAAAAAAAATTAGAAGAAAAAGGAAAAAATAATTTTCATATGATCCGAACTAATTATAAAGCTTTAAATCTTCTCTGTCTACCAATATTAATTCACTCTGAAATTCCTGGTAAAATGTATTTGTCTTTCTCCCATTCAGAAAAATATTATTATCACTATTACTAGCCAAGCTACAACCCTACCTGGGAAAACAAGATGGTATAAGCCCAAGGGCTCCAACAGGGAAAAATAGCTCAGTGAGAAAAGGAAACAAGGAAATAAATAACGATATAAGTGATAAAAAAAAAATCAAAATAGAATATTTATAAAAAAAAAATATTAACAGTATTAAAACAGTTATTTCATATATAACAATAAAAAGACTTTTGTCAGCCTGTTTATCATATATTTTTTTTTTTCAAGAAAATTAAAAACAGGGAAAAAGATAATTTCTATATGATCCAAAATTATTATAATGCTTAAAACATTTTTGAATACCAATATTAATTCGCATGTTAACATTGGCAATATTATATTTTGAAAACTGTGAGCCTTACCAACGAAACTGGCAATCTTATTATTTTTAAATGGCTTAATAACGTGGAAAGAATGTGCCCATCCTTTATTGGCGGCTTCTCTAGTTATAAAATATAAATTTTTACCCCATTTTGGTAGATTTCTTTGTCTGTGTTTGTCAACTTTTTGTTTTTGTTTTTCTTCGTTTGCAATTTTGGAGAAAACATTTCTAGAAATGAACTATGGACCTCGTAATATCGAGGTTACAGAGACCCAAAAGCTCAGAATTGATTTCTAACTATGACTCCTTCTGGCTAGTACAGTTTTAATGCGTTCGCCTTGCATTTGCATGGCAGCATATCGATCCCAGCCAGGGACCGTGAGTTTAAGCTGTTTACTGGGGAGGTCACTGCTATGGTTGTGCACCACAGTAGCGGGTTGGGCTTGCCCGGCTGACTCTCTGGTGATCATCTATTCTGATGAAACTGGAACTGAAACCAGACATATCTAAATATCTGATTTAATTCAAAATAAATCTTAATATTCCAGGGCCAAAATAGAACACTCTCTCTCTCTCTCTCTCTCTCTCTCTCTCTCTCTCTCTCTCTCTCTCTGTATATATATATAGTATATATCTAATATAATATAATATATATATATATATATATATATATATATATATATATATATATATATATATATATATATATATATAGTATATATTTATCTCTCTCTCTCTCTCTCTCTCTCTCTCTCTCTCTCTCCTCTCTCTCTCTCTCTCTCTCTCTCTCTCTCTCTCTCTCTCTCTCTCTCTCTCTCTCTATATATATATATATATATATATATATATATATATATATATTTATATGTATATGAAGAGACTAGAGAGATGAACAGATTTCTAGATAATAAGATTACACTTTCGCAAAATAAATTGATAAATGAAAGGATTTAAAATCATTCAAAACCACTCATCTCCTCCTCGCTTAGCCTCTCAAAACTTCAAATAATGAATATTAAAACAAGATAAAAACTTTTATAGATTTTGAGTGAATTAAAACTTTTCTCTTTTTTTTCTGGCTGTCGCTGAGGAGTTATAAATATGAAATAAAAGAACATGAG
>NC_090746.1:108012235-108029735 GCF_036898095.1 Palaemon carinicauda | reverse complement strand
GTGACCTCAATATTAATCCAATAGGACAAAACTGCCTGAATTATTTAGCTTTAAACCACTAAATCTAAGATTAACCTACCCCTCTCTCTCTCTCTCTCTCTCTCTCTCTCTCTCTCTCTCTCTCTATATATATATATATATATATATATATATATATATATATATATATATATATATATATATATATACATATATATACATATATATATACATACACACACACACACACACACACACACACATATATATATATATATATATATATATATATATATATATATATATATATATATATATATATAAAATTTTACATCTGTCATCACTCCTGTGTTTTCCCGGAAAATCTTTTAAGAAAAAAAATATACAACAGCATTAGAAATTGCTTACCTTTTTCCACCCGATGCCAGAATTCTAACAGCGCACGCCATCTAACTTCATTTGTTTCATTGAAATATAAACCTTTTTTTTTTTTAACGCACCAGCTGTTATTTGTAACATTACAAAAACGTTTTGATACTCCTTTTATCTAAGGCTTAACAAATTCAAAAACCCTCTTCAATTTTCTATCTCTTTTTTTTTTTTTAACTAACGTAATTGGATATTTTTTTTTCATATAAATGGCTTAACACATTGTAAAAAATAAATATAATTTTCCCTTTTATTTAGTTCATGGATATCGAAATAATATATATATATATATATATATATATATATATATATATATATATATATATATATATATATATATATAACGGATTTTGAGCAAAGCGGAAAATCTATTTTTGGGTGAGATGGCCATGTCGTCCTGATGGAAGTTCCTATAGGGTAGCTTCCTAGGGTATATTAAAACTACGGCGATATTCCCAGAGAATTTACCTTAAGGTACCAGAATTCTAACTCCTGGAGCGAATATCCCTCGTGAAAGGGATATCGCGACATATCAGAGGACGTATTCTTGACACGCCACATGGCAATCTGCACCCCGAACAGAGATTTCGTATCGCAGGGGGCAATTGGCAAGAAACGAATTCGGGAAAGAAAAAGGGGGAGCCGCTCCCAAGGCTCCCTATCTCCCGTTTCGTAAGCGTGCCTGGCGCCAATCCTGGCGCCATCTGTATTCCTTGTAGCGTACACGAGGTGCTACAGATACTGTATGTAGGGAGGGGTCCTACAGCCCTTTCTTAGAAAGGCAAGGGCGGGTGCATCAGGACGACATGGCCATCTCACCCAAAAATAGATTTTTCGCTTCGCTCAAAATCCGTTTTTTGGGCTCAAGCCATGTCGTCCTGATGGAAGTATACCAGAGCATTACTGTATCTGTGGATTCTCAGAATGTGCCGTACTCCCCGGAGGTAATTTTTCCCGGTCGACTAGACCTAGAGACCTAAGATGTTACCGTTATACATCTTTTCAACTAACTATAAACCCTGCTAGAGCTTCCTGCCCCCTACAGGGAAGAGTCCTACTAGACTCTGGAAAAGTCTCGAAGAGTACATATACCTATGTATGAATACCAGGCAAGCTAATATAGTGGTCTCACCCTATATTAAGTAAAGCATAGTTTGTAAAGAACCACTGCGTCAATATGAAATATCGACCAGTTATCCGCACAATACTTGTATTGGACAAAGGTTTATATCCGCATAGGAAGAAACTAGTATAACCGCCCTTGTCCCCTTATGGGACGGAGTCCTCCCGTTAAGGGAAACATAAACCAATGCAACATAGCTTGCATAAAGGAACAATTCTATTAGAATTATCCCAGATAAGGTACATAGAATAAATGCTCAATTATACCAATAAATTGACACAGGTGAAAGAGACGCAAGGTTCTCAAGAACAAGTTTATTGATAGACAATAAATAGACAGGTTAACAACAATTATATATATATATATATATATATATATATATATATATATATATATATATATATATATATAAAGAGGATAACCCAAAACTTTAAGCATAAGTATGATAGTAAACAGAACTTGTTTATCTGAAAGAAAAAACATTAAATGCCACTTTTTTAAGATACCGAGGTATCAAGCCATAAAAGTCTGTATTACAAATCAATCACATTAGCGTTAGAAACGCTCGGCACACATGTCTGCACTTATGCTAGGTTCACCTTTGGAAATGGAACAGTCTATATGGGCAACTCAGTGCCCTCATTTAGTTTGTAGTACAGTATGTAACTACACACTCACCCTGGAATTAATCGTCCCAATTAAAGCCACTGTTCCTCGCAGAGTTAAACAGTAGGGTTAACGACGCGACCCACTGCTACCACAGATCTCTTTAGTTCCTCTACTTGCTTCGCATAGTGGCGAAAGAACACTCTGGAAGACTTCCAACCAGTGTATGAACGGAGATGTTCAAAATCCATACAATTAAAGAAATTTAAGGATGAGGCAACTTTCCTCGGATTGTGACCTGCGGGTGTACTGTCAGGATCCGCTCTGCGAATGAAATATGTGATTTTCGCTCTGAGATGATTCAAAGATAAATTTGAGCCTGATGTTTCTCCCCTGAATAGTTGACCACCCTTGAAGTCTGAAGTTCTACGAAGATAGACCTTTAGGCATTCTACTGGACATAGAGATGCATCTTCTTTCAGAGGGCAGATTCTCCAGGGACCCCACCTGTTGGTGGGTAACTCATTCTTGGCGAGAAACGTAGGATCCGGAAACAGGTTCAGTTCTCCCCCATCCAGGAACTGAACACGACCTGCCTCTCTCGAGAGGGCTACGATCTCACTAACCCTGGCCCCGGACGCGAGTGCAAATAGGAAAATAACTTTTTGTGTCAAATCCTTTAACGCACACTCTTCATTGCTCAACAGAGAAGCGAAATGAAGAACTTTGTCTAAAGACCATGAAATGGGCTTTGAAGGTGCTGAAGGTCTGAGCCTAGCGCAGGCTTTCGGAACTTTATTAAAGATCTCGTTACCTAGGTCGACCTGGAAGGCATATAGAATGGGTCTTGTCAAAGCAGACTTACACGCTGAAATCGTGTTAGCTGCCAACCCTTGACCATGGAGGTGGATGAAGAAAGATAAGCAGAAGTCTGTCGAGATCTCCTGCGGACTCTTCGCCTTGACAAAGGCCACCCATTTTCTCCAAGATGACTCATATTGCCTTCTAGTACATTTGCACTTATATTCCTCTAGGAAGTCTATGCTGACTTTCGAAATCCCGAGACGCTTTCTCACCGCTAGGGAGAGAAAATCATGAGCTGCAGGGTCCGGGTTTTCTGTAATGAAGCGCAGACAGTCGACTTCTGGACTCGCTGGGTCAGAACTGGATGTGGTAGCGGCACAAACTTCAGCTGTAGTTCCAATGCCAAGGGGAACCACACGCTGTTCGGCCACTTGTGGGCCACTATTGCCGCTACCCCCCTTGAAGGATCTCCGTTTGTTGAGGACCCTCAACAGAAGGTTGTGAGGAGGGAACAGATAAATCCTGGACCATCTGTTCCAGTCGAGGGACATCGCGTCCACTGCTTCCGCTAAGGGGTCCTCGTACCGGGACACGTACAGGGGCAACTTCTTGTTGTCTTTCGTCGCAAAGAGGTCTATCTGCAGTTCTGGGACTTGATTCAGAATGAAGGAGAATGATCCTGCGTCTAAGGACCATTCCGACTCTATCGGTGTGAACCTGGATAGAGCGTCCGCTGTCACGTTGCGGACTCCTTGAAGGTGAACTGCCGACAGGTACCACTTCTTCTTTTCCGCCAATCGGAAAATGGCCAACATCACCTGGTTGAGAGGTGGTGACCTCGACCCTTGTCGATTCAAGCATCTCACTACTACCTCGCTGTCCATCACCAACCTTATGTGGATCGAGTGACGCGGGGAGACTTTCTTTAAGGTAAGGAGCACTGCCATAGCTTCTAGAAAGTTTATGTGAAAGGTCTTGAATAGCTTGGACCAAGTCCCCTGGACTTTTTTCCAATGAGAGTGACCTCCCCATCCCTCCTTTGAGGCGTCTGAGTGAATGGTCACCGACGGGGGAGGTGGCTGAAGAAGAACAAACTTCTTTAGATGTCTGGCTTGGGACCAAGGCCTGAGAAGAGTACGTAGCCGAAGTGGAACTGGTCTTCTCAGATCTCTTCGCGCGTTTGATGCATAACTTCTCCAAACTCCGGTTGCATCCTTTAGCTGTGCTCTTAGCACTGGGTCTGTCACCGAAGCAAACTGGAGAGAGCCCAGTACCCTCTCCTGTTCGCGTCTTGATATCCTTTCGGAATCTAGAAGTCTCTTGACAGAACCCGCTATCTCCTTCCTTTTCTTCGCCGGGATGGAGAAACGGTGTGACAAAAGGTCCCAGTGGATTCCCAGCCACTGGAACTTTTGAGATGGAGAAAGTCGAGACTTTTTTCTGTTGATCTTGAAGCCTAGGTACTCTAGGAACTGGATCACTTGACTGGAAGCTTGCAAGCATTCTGTCTCGGATGCTGCCCACACCAACCAGTCGTCCAGGTAGGCTACTACCTGAATTCCTTTTAGGCGTAATTGTTTGAGAGCTGCGCTCGCAAGCTTCGTGAAAATCCTTGGGGCTATGTTTAGCCCGAATGGTATGGCTCTGAAGGCGTATAGTCTTCGTTGTAGCCTGAACCCTAGGTAGGGGGAGAGTCGACGGCTGATTGGGATGTGCCAATAGGCGTCTGACAAGTCTATAGAGACGGAATATGCCCTCTTGGGCAGTAAGGTCCTTATGTGTTGCAGTGTTAGCATTTTGAATTTGCAATTCACTATGAACTTGTTGAGTGGCGACAAGTCCAGAATGACTCTGAGCTTTTCCGAGTCTTTCTTGGGAACACAAAACAGCCTCCCTTGGAATTTGATGGACTTCACCTTTCGGATCACATTTTTCTCCAACAGTTCTTGAACGTACTCCTCCAGAACAGGGGTGGAGTGTTGGAAAAACCGAAGGCACGGGGGTGGAGTGCTGTACCAGCTCCAGCCCAGTCCATTCTTGAGTAAGCTGTGGGCCCAGGGATCGAAGGTCCAACGATCCCAAAATTTCAGAAGTCTCCCTCCTACCGATATCATTTCACTTGGACTGCCGTCCTGAGGTCTTGCCTCCTTGACCACGACCACCCCTGAATCCCCTTCCCCTTGAGGGGCGCCTAGACGAGCCTCTGGCTGCTCCTCTAGGCTTTGCTCGAAAGGAAGAAGACTGCCCTGCGAACGTTGGGGTGAATGCCGTGGACTGTGTCGACACAGCCTGGGGTACCCACTGAAAAGTGGTCGGGGTTTGTGCCACCATCTGGGGCACTGGAGGCAATGGCAATTGCAGTTGCTGTTGCTGTCTAAAGGACTTGGCTGGCCGAGACGGTAGCCTAGTCCTCATAGTCTTCCTCTTTGGTTGAGGACCCTCATCCGGGGAAGACTTTCTTTTGAAAGCCAGGCCCCACTTCTGGAGAAGGTTTCTATTCTCCAAGGCGGCCCTATCAACAACTTCTTTGACCAAATCGGTAGGGAAAAGGTCTTTTCCCCAAATGTTGGAGGAGATTAATTTCCTTGGCTCGTGCCTCACCGTAGCCGCGGTGAACACGAACTCCCTGCAAGCTCTCCTCGCCTTGACGAAGCCATAAAGGTCCTTCGTCACTGTGGCCAGATGAGTCTTAGCCACCACCATGAACATTTCATGGACCTTGGGGTCACTTGCCATCGTCTCAAGAGTAGTCTGAAGAGACATTGAGGCAGCCAGTCTTTCTTTTGTCTCGAACTCTCTTCGCAAAAGAAAGTCAGACAGCTTGGGGAGGTCCTCGCCGAACTGCCGTCCGGCAATATCAGCCTCCAACTTTCCAACTGAGAACGTAAGATGGACGTCCTTCCAGTCTTTGTGGTCCATAGGCAGGGCCAGCGACAAGGGTTTACACTCCTCCAGGGAGGGGCAAGGCTTGCCGGCCTCGACTGCTTTTAGTACAGCCGCAAACCCTTTCTGTAAAAAGGGGAAGGCTCTAGCAGGAGAGGACACAAAGGAAGGGAGCTTCTTGCTCAATGCAGCTACCTTTGAGTTAGAGAAGCCCCTCTCTTTCATCGAGGATGAAAGTAGAGCTTGAGCCTTAGCATGGTCCATCACTATGACCTCCTTCGGCTCTGTCTCCTCCTTTGAAAATGGTTCCTTCCTCAGCCGGACATAACAGTCCGGATATGATGCCTTGCTGGGCCAGAATTCCACCTCCTCTAGGGGAACTGAGCCCAGCTTATCCGAGATGACGATCTTTCCAGTCGTCATCGGCATGTGCTCAGCATACCTCCATGGGTTAGCATCCGAGCACAAGGGAAGGTCTTTCACATTGAGCCTTTTCTGGGGCCCATGTGATTCTGCAAGGCACTGCATCCGCAGTTCCATTGCAGCCGCCTTCTCCTGATTCTCCTTCTGCATTTGTTGGATCATTCCAACAATAGAAGAGAGGGCCTGTCCCAGCTCTACTGGGAGACCGGCCGATGTTGAGGGAATAGGCTCCGGAATCTGAACCGGAGTAGCCGACACCTCGTCGACCTCTTCCTCTACAATGTCTGGGGCTTGAACTTCATCCTGGCCTTCTGCCAGGAGGTCTTCCTCCAGACGCTCGTCCACGTCAGACATCCTGTCATCTAACTGGATGTCTTGCATCGCGACCGCGACTTCAGCATCCACCTGGATCTGACTTTGGGGGATCTCCTCTTGAGGCTGGGGAATCACTGCATCAGCTGATGCCTTAGGGAAAAGATACGCCCTCATCTTCTCACTTGGAAGATAAGGGCCAGAGGTGTTCTTTTGGAAGCCCCTTACCCAGGTACGAAGCTTCTCCCTTGCTATATATATATATACATATATATATATATATATATATATATATATATATATATATATATATATATATACATATGTGCGTGTGTATATATATTTATATATATATGTATATACATACATATATATATATATATATATATATATATATATATATGTATATATATATATATATATATATTATATATATATATCTTTCTTAGAACTAATCATGAACGCTTTCAACAGTTTACATAAAAAATACGAGAGAGAGAGAGAGAGAGAGAGAGAGAGAGAGAGAGAGAGAGAGAGAGAGAGAGAGATTTTGCCTTTTTATTACCTTGAGTATAATCCCACGGCTTTCGGCACTGAGAAACTGCTTACATAAACAGAAACACCTGAATTCTTTCAGAGCTAATCACCACTACCACACTCAACACCGCACTATCCCCCACCCCGACCCAAGCAATAACGGAAAATAACTTTTTGACATATTAATTTTCAACATGTCTCTATTCATGTATTTTTTATATATATATATATATATATATATATATATATATATATATATATATATATATATATATATATAGATAGATAGATAGATAGATAGATAGATAAAGATATAAAATATAAAGATATATATATATATATATATATATATATATATATATATATATATATATATGTGTGTGTGTGTGTGTGTGTGTGTGAGTGTGTTTGAGGTCACGGATTAATTCTACACTGTTAAAAGTAATTTTAATCTGAAATTGTCCGTAAAAAATATACTGTTTCTCTGTCTACTTTCAGTAAAATACAGGCGACCGTAATTTCTACCCTATTTTGTTATTATATTCAACGGGTTGATGACCATAATATCACTCCTTTACGTCAATGCGTCCGTTTTTAAAAGGCAAAAATTCTGGAATAAATGTTGCCAGTAATTTACCGTATTTTAATGCAAATTTTTACCAGTGTACTTAAAAAAAGTAGAGGTAAACCTCAATACCAGAGAAGAGGATGATGTGCATGTATAGAATATGGTAGACTGGACATTCAAGATAGACTATGAGAGAGCAAAAAAAAGGTCAAGTAAATAAATTTGAAGATGAAGCAAAATTTGGATGCGAATAGAAGATGGATGAAAGCTGAGATGAAGGTTGATCAGCAAATGGATCTCATAATATAAGATTTGAGTAGATTGATGCTATCTGAATTGAATGCAGTTCTGGTTAGAATTTTTCAAGGGAGTTTTCATTATCATTATTATTATTATTATTATTATTATCATAATCATAATCATAATCATAATAATAATAACAATAATAACAATAGTAATAATTATAATTTTAATTATCATTATTATTATTATTATTATTATTATTTTTATCATTATTATTATTACTTACTAAGCTACAAAACTTGTTGGAAAAGCAGGATGCTATAAGCCCAGCGGCTCCAACAGGGAAGATAACCCAGTGAGGAAAGGAAAGAAGGAAAAATAAAATATTTTAAGAACAATCACAAAATTGAAATAAATATTTCATATATAAAGTATATGAAAACTTTAAGAAAACAAGTGGAGGAGAAATAAGACAGAATAGTATGCCCCAGTGTACCCTCAAACAAGAGAACTCTAACCCAAGATAGTGGAAGAAGAGAGGAAAAACTGAATGGGAATGACTAAAGAAAGTGTAAAAAGTTAATTCTTCAAGAATAGTACATGTTTTTGTTACAGAATGTTTGAAGGTTTAAAGACCACTCAAGAATGGTGGAGGCAAGGGACAGTCAGTGTGACATTGCCCTATCGAGCAGGATAAAGCTCTAGAGACTGACCATATATGCATATCATCAACGCCCAAGCCCCTTCTCCATCTAAAGGCCACCCATGAATGACAGAGGCAAGGGACAGTGACATTACCCTAGCAGGACAATGCCCTATAGACTGACCATATATTCATATAATCGGCTCTCAAGTCCCCTCTCCATCTAAGCTGGGACCGAGGAGTACCAGACAATGACTCCTGATGACTAAGCTTATAGACCTATAGGCTCCCCAAAACCCCCATCCTTAGCTCACAAGGATGGTGAGGTTGTAACCACTGAAGGAATTAACGAGTTTGAGCGGAACTCGAACCCCAGTCTGGCGATCACCAGGCAGGGGCATTACCAATAGGCTACTATGTAGACTTCAATTATCTATTTATCTCAAGATGGGAATGTGTGTATAACTGATTTTCATAGAAGTAAGTTTATGAAATCTTGATTCCGAATTTTTACGAATCAGATATGATTGCCACGAGTCAGTGTCTGTTAGGTCGTCATAGTGATAGCAGAATAGAATCAAAAGTATGAATGTGGCTTAAATGTGTCTATAGTGAAATCAGAATAGAATCAGAATCATGGATCTAGCTCTTTTTGGAGCTAGCTTCCTTCCTCTTCCTAAAAATGCGAAACCGAGTTTTTAGAAGACTTACAGCTAGGATAACCAGTTATATACGACGCTATATGATTCTCCGTGGTATAAACAAACAGAAAATAAGTTTATAATGTTTTTTAATACTTTAAAAAATTTCTTTTCATAACATATTACAACAATGAAACTTGGTCACGAAAATGCATTTCCAATTAAGTTCTAACGAGGCTTCCGTTGGTAGATATTACAATATTACATCCACTGTATTACAAAATCAATAACATTGTCAAATATTACAATGAAGATTAGTTTTCATTATGATTGATACGCACTAATTAATCCGTACCAACAAAGTGATGTCATGTTTTAACTTTATTCATATTAACATTAAGCACCGATTCTGATCATGCAATTTCATAAACAGAGGCACGGAAGCTTTTACCAATAATTAAATATCAAAGGAAGTATATGCTTCAGTCGACTTTGCACTGTGAAAATGCAGAAATGCAGTTACTTTATATAGTTCATATAGGAAATATTTATTTTAATGTTGTTACTGTTGTCAAAATATTTTATTTTTCCTTGTTTCCTTTCCTCAATGGGCTAATTTCCTTGTTGGGGCCCCTGGGATTATAGCATCCTGCTTTTCCAACTAGGGTTGTAGCTTAGCAAGTAATAATAATAATAATAATAATAATAATAATAATAATAATAATAATAATAATAATAATAATAATACTGTTTTCAGTCATGTTAAAGATGAAATGCGAGTGTCTCTGCTGTGGTGGGATAAGGTGAGACACACAAATTATTATTATTATTATTATTATTTGCTAAGCTACAACCCTAGCTGGAAAAGCAAAATGCTATAAGCCCAGGGGCCCCAACAGGGAAAATAGCCCAGTAAGGAAAGGAAAGAAGGAGAAATAAAATATTTTAAGAAGAGTAACATTAAAATAAATATTTCCTATATAAACTAAGAAAACTTTAACAAAACAAGAGGAAGAGAAATTAAATAGAATAGTGTGCCTGATTGTACCCTCAAGCAAGAGAACTCTAACCCAAGACAGTGGAAGACCATGGTACAGAGGCTATGGCACTACCCAAGACTAGAGAACAATGGTTTGATTTTGGAGTGTCCTTCTCCTAGAAGAGCTGCTTACCAAAGCTAAAGAGTCTCTTCTACCCTTACTAAGAGGAAAGTAGCCACAGAACAAATACAGTGCAGTAGTTAACCCCTTGAGCGAAGAAGAATTGTTTAGTAACCTCAGTGTTGTCAGGTGTGTGAGGACAGAGGAGAATCTGTTAAGAATAGGCCAGACTATTCGGCGTATGTGTAGGCAAAGAGAAAGAACCGTAACCAAAGAGAAGGATCCAACGTAGTACTGTCTGGCCAGTCAAAGGACCCCATAACTCTCTGGCGGTAGTATTTCAACGGGCGGCTGGTGCCTTGGCCAACCTACTACCTCATAAAAGGGTTGAAGAGTATTCGGAAGAAAGAGAAAAGTAAGAAAAAAAAGTAGGATTTAGGGCCGATGGTGATGGGAAATGGCACATTATGGACGGAGAAGAGGGGAAAAGATAATCAAATAAAACAAGGATTTATAGGGATTTTGTCATCACTGAAAAGAATATATGAATACGGGAATGAACCGGTAATCCAATTTTGTTGTGGCCTGATTGGTAACGACTCTGCCTGGTATTTGCCAGACGGGGGTTCGAGTCCCACTCACACTCGTTAGTGCCTTTAATGACTGCAACCTTACCATCGTTGTGAGCTAAGGTTGGGGAGTTTGGGGGAGACTATAGGTCTATCTGTTGAGTCATCAGCAGCCATTGGGAGGAGAGGGGGCTTGGGCGCTTATCATATAATATATGGTCAGTCTCTAGGGCATTGTCCTGCTTGCTAGAGCAATGTCCCTGTCCCTTGACTCTGCCATTCATGAGCGACCTTTAAAACCTTTAAAACGTAAATCTATTCAAATATAAATATTTTCATATCGTAATGATACAAATGATGGAATTTTCATTATATCTTTTATGCATCATATTTTTACACGAAAATAAGTCACTATTTTTTCTTGCTTGGATTATGAATATCGTCTTTAAATGGCTATAACTCTTTTTGAACTAAATTCGAAGCTCAGTAATGGGCAAATACGACGTTCAATGAAAGCATTTAGGTATAGGAATTGTCTATTTTGTGTATAAATCCATTCTGTGCACTTTTGCAATAATCAAAGTAATACTAAAGTCTAATTGATACATAGCCTCATACATAACTATATTACTGATAGCTTTTTTAATCAGTTGTTCTAACTTTATCTTAACAATCATGTAAGGTAAAATATTGTTTTAATATTTACATTTTCAATAAAGTGAAATCAAAATATAAAATATGGATGTAAACTGAGAGAGAGAGAGAGAGAGAGAGAGAGAGAGAGAGAGAGAGAGAGAGAGAGAGAGAGAGAGAGAGAGAGAGAGAGAGAGAGAGAGAGATTACGAGGTCTTCTACACCCGTCAAAATATCTTATCTGGTTACATGCAAAGGCTAATTTCATTTCCAATAGAATGAAATTAAAATATAAAATATGGATGTAAAGAGAGAGAGAGAGAGAGAGAGAGAGAGAGAGAGAGAGAGAGAGAGAGAGAGAGAGAGAGAGATTTTACAAGGACTTCTACACCCGTCAAAATATCTTATTTGGTTACTTGCAAAGGCTAATTTCATTTTCAAATAAATTAAATCAAAATATAAAATAAGGATGTATACAGAGAGAGAGAGAGAGAGAGAGAGAGAGAGAGAGAGAGAGAGAGAGAGAGAGAGAGAGAGAGATTACAAGGACTCCTACACCAGTCAAAGTATCTTATTCGGTTACGTGGAAAGGTTATTTTCATTTTCAATAAAATGAAATGAAAATATAAAATGTGGATGTAAACAGAGAGAGAGAGAGAGAGAGAGAAAGAGAGAGAGAGAGAGAGAGAGAGAGAGAGAGAGAGAGAGAGAGAGAGAGAGAGAGAGAGAGAGGTTACAAGGTCTCCTTCACCAGTTAAAGTATGCAAAGGATAATTTCATTTTCAATCAAATGAAATTAAAATACAAAATATGGATATAAAGAGAGAGAGAGAGAGAGAGAGAGAGAGAGAGAGAGAGAGAGAGAGAGAGAGAGAGAGAGAGAGAGAGATATTAGAAGGCCTCCTACACTAGTCAAAGTATCTTATTTAGTTACGTCAAAACATAAAATAAGGATGTGAACAGAGAGAGAGAGAGAGAGAGAGAGAGAGAGAGAGAGAGAGAGAGAGAGAGAGAGAGAGAGAGATTACAAGTTCTCCTACACTAGTCAAAGTATCTTATTCAAAGTCACCCCTTGGCTTTGACCTAAATGTAAAGCTAGCCTCGACATAACCCGAAAATATACCCAGAAAGAATAATGGAAAGTTCATGAGCTCTATTTCACTCGAGATCTGGGAGTTGCTTCAAACAGGACAACAGGTGTCAAGTTAAATAACCTCGCTGACGTTGAATAGCCAGGGGAGCTTAAAGGATTGGAGTTCATGAAGTCTCAGGACGGAAAATATATATGCTTACGTATGTGCAACTGTGTGACTTTTAAAATAAAAGGTTGAACAGTGAAAACCATGCGCTTTTATAAGATCTCAGCTTGAAATATTTGTTGTTGTTGTTGTTGTTGTATATATATATATATATATATATATATATATATATATATATATATATATATATATATATATATATATATATATATATTCATATACATATATATGTATGTGTATATATATACAGTATATGTATATATATATATATATATATATATATATATATATATATACATATATATATATATATATATATATATATATATATATATATATATATGAATATATATATATATATATATATATATATATATATATATATATCTATATATGTATATATATATATATATATATATATTCATATACATATATTTATATATATATATATATATATATATATATATATATATATATGTATGTATATATATATATATATATATATATATATATATATATATATCAACCCTTCCTGCATAGGTGTTTAGTCATAGTAATATAATGTTTTTCTATCTATTTAATAAAAGCCTTAAAGGAAAATCTAAACGTGCAGTATAACTAAATTTATCCACCAGTTCTAAAATGTATTCAGGTTGAAATGCTCGATTGTGTACGTAAAGAATAAAACGTCAATGAAAATAGATAAATACTTAAGGTGGTATCAAAATCTAACATAGTTCATTCAACCAATAAATTATTACAAACATCACTCAAATGCCGCAGTCCCTCACCATTGGCCTTTATAAGGACCAGCCTCTCATCGCTGACCTTTATAGTGACCAATCTCTCAATGCTGGCCTTTATAGGGCCAGTTTCACGCTGCTGGCCTTTATATTGCCTTGTTCCACGCTGCTGGCCTTTATAGGGACCAGTCCCTCACCACTGGCCTTTATAGGGACCAGTCTCTCATCGCTGACCTTTATAGGGATCAATCTCTCATAGCTGGCCTTTATAGGGACCAGTCCCTCACCACTGGCCTTTATAGGCGACAGTCTCTCATCGCTGACCTTTATATGGACCAATCTCTCATAGCTGGACTTTATAGGGCCAGTTTTTCGCTGATGACCTTTATAGGCGACAGTCTCTCACCGCTGGCCTTTATAGGGACCAGTCTCTCATTGCTGACCTCTATAGGGACCAATCTCTCATAGCTGGCCTTTATAAGGCCAGTTTCTCGCTGCTGGCGTTTATAGGCGACAGTCTCTCATCTCTGACCTTTATAGGGACCAATCTCTCATAGCTGGACTTTATAGGGCCAGTTTCTTGCTGCTGGCCTTTATAGACGACAGTCTCTCATCGCTGACCTTTATAGGGACCAATCTCTCATAGCTGGACTTTATAGGGCCAGTATCACGCTGATGAACTTTATAGGCGACAGTCTCTCACCGCTGGCCTTTATAGGGACCAGTCCCACACCACTGTCCTTTATAGGGACCAATTTCTCATCGCTGACTTTTATAGAAACCAATCTCTCATAGCTGGCATTTATAGGGCCAGTTTCTTGCTGCCGGCCTTTATAAGCGACAGTCTCTCACCGCTGGCCTTTATAGATATGGCATTTTTTGATGATTTATAATTAAAACTGCCTAACTAGAATACTTGTAGAATTTCCCTTACTTGCATTATGCTGTCGGCTGTAGCATCCACCTTACACTGTTAAAAATGTTGCCGTAAAAAAACGGTAAAAATCTTGGAATTAATACTCACAAGCATTTTCCGTTATAAAAACGCATATATTAACGTATAGAAGTTATATTACTGTCACCAACCCGTAAAATTTAACAACAAAGTATGGTAACATTACGGTCGCATGGATTTTACTGAAATACGGCTGAAAACTATATTTTTACAGAGAATTTCCTACTAAAATCACGGTTTTTTTTTTCACTGTGTATTGCAATGTTGATGTCGCATCGTTTTATTTTTTTGTATCCTGAACACTGTTAATTTAAGCGGCATACTGAAATATGAAAATTTGTTGCCAGAGTTTGGTTACATGCAAAGGCTAATGTTGTTTTTCCTCATTCGATTTGTTAAAAGGTAAAACTTTTCCATTTTTTACGAAAGCCTACTCGCTGGTCCAAATACAAAACAGTATTTACTCTGAGGTCATTTATTCTTTCAAACAACTTTAAAAAGTTATTATTCACAGTAAGATTTCTAATTGAGAATTAGGATTGAGACTAAATATAATAAATTAAGTATGACTATGGAAGCGTTGTAATCGTTATAGAGGCTGATTGAGCGAAGTCCAGGTAGTAATTTTAGCCTTCACAAATCATAAATATTGAATTTACAGTAATATCGTAATGCTGATATCATTTAATCAACTCAGATTATTTTTTTCTTCAAATATGTCCAAATTAAGTTTTATAACCTAAAACCTTTAATAGTCGCCGTTGTTTTATCTGTTATTTTTCTATATAATTGCAAGTATTTTTCTTTACAAAGGTACCGATAGAAACCTTTATAAAATTGCCTTAAACTTAGTTAAGTGTATTTTAGATTTATTCATGCACTGAATAGAGCTGTGATAGAAAGTATATACAGTATACTTTACAGATAATAATTACGGTTTTTATTTATACAAAACTAATTGAAACTTAATTTGGTCAAATTATTCAATAAAACTCTTCAAACGTTATATATATATATATATATATATATATATATATATATATATATATATATATATATATATATATATATATATATATATATATATATATATATATATATATATATACATACATATATATACATACATATATATATATATATACATATATATATATACATATATATACATATATATATATATATATATATATATATATATATATATATGTATGTATGTATGTATGTATGTATGTATTAACGTTGCTACTGTTATTAAAATATTTTATTTTATTTGTTCATTACTTCTTTTGTAGTTTATTTATTTTTCCGTGTTAGAGCCATTGGCCGTATAGCATCCTGCTTTTCCAACTAGATTTGTAGCTAAGCTAGTAATAATAACAACAACAATAACAATAACAACAATAACAATAACAACAACAACAACAACAACAATAACAATAACAACAACAACAACAATAATAATAATAATAATAATAATAATAATAATAATAATAATAACAATAATAATAATCGCAAGTCGTAATCCTTTACTGGACCTTGTAATCAAGCCAAAAAGAAAATGACCGAACCAGCTGGCGAAATCTCTAGCTAAAACCGAAGCTGTTTGGAGCTTGTAATAGAATCTAAATTCGGTCATAGTTTACAGACCAGAGAGGAGGGGAAAAGAGCAGTATTGCAATTATGTTTACTTTTGATTTAAAAACTTTAAAGTGTATATTATTTGTTTTTCTTATCTGTTATATCGAAGTTAACTGGAATAAATGAGATTCATAGATAATCAGACAAGATAGTAATGAAAGTACGCTTTCAGTTTATACTGATGAGTTGAAAAAAATTTATATATATATATATATATATATATATATATATATATATATATATATATATATATATATATATGTATATATATATACACATACATATATATATATATATATATATATATATATATATATACATATATTCTCAATACAGAAACACCATTAACAGAATACTCTCAAAGCTAAAACTAGAATTAAATATTGCCAATAAGCTGGACTCGCCCACGTATGCTATGTAATTCTGTCTCATTTCTATTCCAAGTTGTGTTTTGTGTCGCATCGATCCAGTGCGCATTTGTTATGCATTTTGTTTGCTAAGGATGACAAATATATCAGGCTTAGCAGGTACACTGGCGAGATCAAGGACTTTTCCCTTCTCCATTTTTTCTCCCTAACTCTTGTTTCATACATTTTTGGTGCCACTTTAAAAAAAAAAAAAAAAAAAAAAAAAAAAAGAAAGATATGTGTTCTTTGTCAAAATACCATAAAATTATACATTTCAAATCTTTCTTTATTCTTTTAATTCTATTGTAGTTTTATTACCGATTGTTTTAGAGGTATTAACACTGATTTGGCATTAACACTTTAATTCCTTGTCGAAATATTTTTACGAGAAAATGATTACGGGAGACGATGAAATCAGTACAAAAACATTGTTATTTCGCATCAAAGCTTTGATAGTAGGTATAGGTCAAAGTTTAGATTGCGAATAATGAGGTGTTTTCAATTACGTATGAAGAGTATGAAAACAAAATGTCTATAGATTTGTTTAGTTGCAAAATATCAATGAATTCTCAACTAAGACACAAGGCTATAAGCTCAGTTTACAAATGAAAATTGGATTTAATTAAACTAGGTATTATGGTTTCTCTAACAAATATGATTGTATAATTAAATTGTAAAATTTTTTAACTCCAATAGAGCAATGTTGCTTGAATTTAAAGCTAGTTTTGCCCACAGGTCACACAAACATAACTACATTCGTACGCATACACACATACATTTTGTGTTTGTGGATAAATGTATGTTTAAAAGAACCATCACATTTATCTATATATAGATAGATAAAAAGATGCATCAATACTTATAGATATATAAGAATGTAACAAAGATTAAACAAAGCTTAGGAGTCTGTAATATTAAGCTATAACCATTGATCTCCATCAATATCATATTGGTTATGTGGCGAAATGACTAAGATCCCTCTGTGGCCACCCATCCAAATAA
>NC_090746.1:107994735-108009735 GCF_036898095.1 Palaemon carinicauda | reverse complement strand
TTTCATTCTCCCTTGCATTCTCCTCGTGTTCTGTATTTTCATTCTCCCTTGCATTCTCCTCGTGTTCTGCATTTTCATTCTCCCTTGCATTCTCCCCGTGTTCTGTATTTTCATCTTCTCTTGCATTCTCCTCGTGTTCTCTATTTTCATTCTCCCTTGCATTCTCCTCGTGTTCTGTATTTTCATCTTCCCTTGCATTTTCCTCATGTTCTCTATTTTAATCTTCCCTTGCATTCTCCTCGTGTTCTGTATTTTCATTCTCCCTTGCATTCTGCTCGTGTTCTGTATTTTCATCTTCCCTTGCATTTTCCTCGTGTTCTCTATTTTCATCTTCCCTTGCATTCTCCTCGTGTTCTCTATTTTCATTCTCCCTTGCATTCTCCTCGTGTTCTGTATTTTCATTCTCCCTTGCATTCTCCTCGTGTTCTGTATTTTCATCTTCCCTTGCATTTTCCTCATGATCTGTATTTTAATCTTCCCTTGCATTCTCCTCGTGTTCTGTATTTTCATTCTCCCTTGCATTCTCCTCGTGTTCTGTATTTTCATTCTCCCTTGCATTCTCCTCATGTTCTCTATTTTCATCTTCCCTTGCATTCTCCTCGTGTTCTCTATTTTCATTCTCCCTTGCATTCTCCTCGTGTTCTCTATTTTCATTCTCCCTTGCATTCTCTTCGTGTTCTGTATTTTCATTCTCCCTTGCATTCTCCTCGTGTTCTGTATTTTCATTCTTCCTTGCATTCTCCTCGTGTTCTGTATTTTCATCCTCCCTTGCATTCTCCTCGTGTTCTCTATTTTTATCTTCCCTTGCATTCTCCTCGTGTTCTCTATTTTCATCTTCCCTTGCATTTCCTCGTGTTCTCTATTTTCATTCTCCCTTGCATTCTCCTCGTGTTCTGTATTTTCATTCTCCCTTGCATTCTCGTGTTCTGTATTTTCATTCTCCCTTGCATTCTCCTCGTGTTCAGTATTTTCATTCTCCCTTGCATTCTCCTCGTGTTCTGTATTTTCATTCTCCCTTGCATTCTCCTCGTGTTCTGTATTTTCATCTTCCCCTGCATTCTCCTTGTGTTCTCTATTTTCATCCTCCCTTGCATTCTCCTCGTGTTCTGTATTTTCATCTTCCCTTGCATTCTCCTCGTGTTCTGTATTTTCATTCTCCCTTGCATTCTCCTCGTGTTCTGTATTTTCATTCTCCCTTGCATTCTCCTCGTGTTCTGTATTTTCATTCTTCCTTGCATTCTCCTCGTGTTCTGTATTTTCATCCTCCCTTGCATTCTCCTCGTGTTCTGTATTTTCATTCTCCCTTGCATTCTCCTCGTGTTCTGTATTTTCATTCTTCCTTGCATTCTCCTCGTGTTCTCTATTTTCATCTTCCCTCGCATTCTCCTCGTGTTCTGTATGCGTTCTCCTCGTGTTCTGTATTTTCCTCCTCCCTTGCGTTCTCCTCGTGTTCTGTTTTTTCCTCCTCCCTTGCGATCTCCTCGTGTTCTGTATTTTCCTCCTCCCTTGCGTTCTCCTCGTGTTCTGTTTTTTCCTCCTCCCTTGCGTTCTCCTCGTGTTCTGTATTTTCCTCCTCCCTTGCGTTCTCCTCGTGTTCTGTATTTTCCTCCTCCCTTGCGTTCTCCTCGTGTTCTGTTTTTTCCTCCTCCCTTGCGTTCTCCTCGTGTTCTGTATTTTCCTCCTCCCTTGCGTTCTCCTCGTGTTCTGTATTTTCCTCCTCCCTTGCATTCTCCTCGTGTTCTGTATTTTCCTCCTCCCTTGCATTCTCCTCGTGTTCTGTATTTTCCTCCTCCCTTGCATTCTCCTCGTGTTCTGTATTTTCCTCCTCCCTTGCATTCTCCTCGTGTTCTGTATTTTCATCCTCCCTTGCATTCTCCTCATGTTCTCTATTTTCCTCCTCCCTTGCATTCTCCTCATGTTCTCTATTTTCATCCTCCCTTGCATTCTCCTCATGTTCTCTATTTTCGTCCTCCCTTGCATTCTCCTCATGTTCTCTATTTTCCTCCTCCCTTGCATTCTCCTCGTGTTCTGTATTTTCCTCCTCCCTTGCATTCTCCTCATGTTCTCTATTTTCATCCTCCCTTGCATTCTCCTCATGTTCTCTATTTTCCTCCTCCCTTGCATTCTCCTCATGTTCTCTATTTTCATCCTCCCTTGCATTCTCCTCATTTTCTGTATTTTCATCCTCCCTTGCATTCTCCTCATGTTCTCTATTTTCCTCCTCCCTTGCATTCTCCTCATGTTCTCTATTTTCATCCTCCTTTGCATTCTCCTCATTTTCTGTATTTTCCTCCTCCCTTGCATTCTCCTCGTGTTCTGTATTTTCCTCCTCCCTTGCATTCTCCTCGTGTTCTGTATTTTCCTCCTCCCTTGCATTCTCCTCGTGTTCTGTATTTTCCTCCTCCCTTGCATTCTCCTCATGTTCTCTATTTTCCTCCTCCCTTGCATTCTCCTCATGTTCTCTATTTTCATCCTCCCTTGCATTCTCCTCATGTTCTCTATTTTCGTCCTCCCTTGCATTCTCCTCATGTTCTCTATTTTCCTCCTCCCTTGCATTCTCCTCGTGTTCTGTATTTTCCTCCTCCCTTGCATTCTCCTCATGTTCTCTATTTTCATCCTCCCTTGCATTCTCCTCATGTTCTCTATTTTCCTCCTCCCTTGCATTCTCCTCATGTTCTCTATTTTCCTCCTCCCTTGCATTCTCCTCATGTTCTGTATTTTCATCCTCCCTTGCATTCTCCCCATGTTCTCTATTTTCATCCTCCCTTGCATTCTCCTCATTTTCTGTATTTTCATCCTCCCTTGCATTCTCCTCATGTTCTGTATTTTCATTCTCCCTTGCATTCTCCTCATATTCTGTAGTTTCATCCTCCCTTGCATTCTCCTCATTTTCTGTATTTTCATCCTCCCTTGCATTCTCCTCATGTTCTGTATTTTCATTCTCCCTTCCACTCTCCTCAAGTTCTGTTTTTTCATCATCCCTTCCACCCATCTCCTCTCTTCTCATCCCATCCTCTCATATGCACCCATCCCTTCCTCTCATCTACCTTTTCACCTTCCTGATCCCTTCTCTCCCTCTCATATGCACCCATCCCTTCCTCTCATCTTCCTTTTCACCTTCCTGATCCCTTCTCTCCCTCTCATATGCACCCATCCCTTCCTCTCATCTTCCTTTTCACCTTCCTGATCCCTTCTCTCCCTCTCATCTCCACTCCCAGAACGAGAAGAAGTGAGAAGCTGAAGAAGGTGTAGGGAATAATGAGCATAAGCGTGAAAGTGAAGACAGTTAAAGGAAGAATTAGAAGAAGAGGAAAGGTGAGGAGGGTTGGGGGAGGAATGAGAAAGAAGGCGTGGAAGATGGAGGGAAGAATGAGAAATATGGGAAATGGGAGTAAGGCTGAAGGAAGAATCAGAAGGGATAAACTTTGGAAGGTGCAGTTAAGAATCAGAAGAAGGGAGAAAGTGAGGAAGGTTGAAGGAAGAGTGAGAAGGAGAGCTTGAGGAAGGTTGAGGGAACAATTTAAAAAAGGAGAAATTGATCAAGGTTGAAGGAAGAATGAAGAGAATATCAGGAGGGTGGAAGGAAGAATGAGAAGAAGGGAGAAGCTGGGGAGGGTGGAGGGAAGAATGAGAAGGGAGAAGGCGTGGAAGATGGAGTGAAGAATGAGAAATAGGGAGTATGTGAGTAAGGTGGAAGGAAGAATGAGAAGGGATATGGTGTGGAGGATGGAGGGAAGAATGAAAAGAAGGGAGAAACTGAGGAAGGTTGAAGGAAGAGTGAGAAGGGAGAAGGTGAGATTGGTGGAGGGAAGAATGAAAAAAAGGAGAAATTGATTAAGGTCTAGGGAAGAATGAAGAGAATATGAGGAATGTCGAGGGAAGAGTGAGAAGAAGGGAGGTGTGGATGGTGGAAGGAAGAATGAGAAGCGAGAAGCTGCGGAGCGTGGAAGGAAGAAGGTGAGGAATGTGGAATGAAGAAGGAAAATAAGGAACGTGTGGAAGGTGGAAGGAAGAATGAGTAAAAGGGAGAAGGTGAGTAAGATGGAAGGAAGAATGTGAAGGGAGAAGGTATGGAAGGTGGAAGAAAGAATAAGAAGAAGGGAGAAGGTGAGTAAGATGGAAGGGAGAAGGTGTGGAAGGTGGAAGAAAGAATACGAAGAGGGGAGGTGTGGAAGATGGAAGGAAGAAGTAGAAGGGAGGAGGATAGAAAGGTGGAAAGAAGGATATCGATCGCTTACCTCTACTGTAGATATTGTTTAGTTATTCCTTCTTGCCATATTGGTTTTGGCTAATTTTTCATGGCCGGATGCCCTTCCTGCCGCCAACACTCCTCATTTACCCGGGCTTGGGAAAAGATGCAGACAAAGAAGAAGAATTCCTTCTTGGCACTTGCACTAAACCCAAAATCTGAAATAATGTTTGCCTTTGATCAGGGTTAATATTAAAAACTATCACTAGATCTCCCAGAGACCCTTTTGGATTCAGAGCCAGTCTCTCTTTCTATCTTTATCTCCAGAACATCCTCACGCACATAGACAATACGAAAGGAGGAGATCGGATTGCCATCGGTATTCCTTGAAGAAGCCTTTGGAGACTTCTGCTTCTGGCTCCAATCACACACACACACAGAGAGAGAGAGAGAGAGAGAGAGAGAGAGAGAGAGAGAGAGAGAGAGAGAGAGAGAGAGAGAGAGAGAGTCCTTTTTTCATCTTCTGAAAACAAATCTTACATCTTTATTGTATATTCCTTTCCCCGTAGGAGGAAGTATTGAAAAGGTTTTACAGAAAAAGAATGAATGTCAGAGATTTCGAAGAGAAAATTTCCCTGAAGACGTTTTGAAGCCCCAACTCCATCGATGAAATTCCCGGACAATTCTCTCTCTCTCTCTCCTCTCTCTCTCTCTCTCTCTCTCTCTCTCTCTCTCTCTCTCTCTCTCTCTCTCTCTTGAAAACGTATTTGGGGTCTTCAAGAAGATCCCATGTCTTCCGGAATGTCTTCAAGAAAATCTCAACAAGCGAAGACAGGAAGACGATGGAAAAAGGCCTCTCATATATATGCGTATATATATATATATATATATATATATATATATATATATATATATATATATATATATATATATATATATATATATATATATATACCTAATTCCTTTTCATTAGTACATCTTTTTATTTCCGGATGTTTTAAAGAATTCTTTTCGTGGGAATATTGTCTCACTTTTTCAAAAAACTGTGCTTCGGGAAAGGGTCCAAAAGATGTCAATCCGCTGTCTTTTGGGGTCTGGAGAGAGTGAGAAGGTGGTAGAACCACCAATTACACCCGCTCTCTCTCTCTCTCTCTCTCTCTCTCTCTCTCTCTCTCTCTCTCTCTCTCTCTCGTGCTGTTATTTTGGCAAGAAAATTTATGTATGACATATAGGTAGTAAGCTGGTCAGGGCACCAACCGCCCGTTGAGATACTACCACTATAGAGGTATTGGATCTTTAGACTGGCCAAACAGTAATGCCTTGGAGCCCTCTCTCTGGTTACGGCTTATTTTTTCTTTGCCTACACTTACACAGAATAGTCTGGCCTATTCTTTACATATTCTCGCCTTTCCTCATACACCTAGCAACAATGATATACTAAATACTTCTTCACCCAAGGTGTTAATTACTGTACTGGAATTATTCAGTGTACTTTCCTCTTGGTAAGGGTACAAGAGACTCTTTAGCTATGGTAAGCACCTCTTCTAGGAGAAGGACATTCCAAAATTAAACCATTGTTCTCTAGTCTTGGGTAGTGCCATAGCCTGTGTACCATGGTCTTCCATTGTCTTGAGTTAGACATATCTTGCTTGAGGGTACACTCGGGCACACTATTCTATCTCGTTTCTCTTCCTGTTTTTATTTTCAAATTTTTACAGTTTATATATGAAAGAATTATTTTAATGATATTGTTCTTAAATTTCTTGTAGTTTTTCCTTATTTCCTCTCCTCACTGAGCTATTTTCCCTATTGGATCCCATGGCCTTATAGCATCCTGCTTTTCCAACTAGGTTGTAGCTTAGCAAGTAATGATAATGGTAACGACATACCTTTCATGAGCGGCCTTTAAACCTTTAAACTATATTATTGATGATAATGTGAATAGTACTTATTGTTGCATCTAACAATAACACAGTAGTATAAATAATGCATAGTCAAAACATAATATCGTTGCATTGTAAGAAAAGAAATATATAGATACAATATAACAATGAACAGTTTTTTAACATCTCAAAAATAAAAAATAATGATTTGTATATAAATTAGAATGGTGACATTAGGGTGTCCTAAAAAATGTTAAGTAAAGTGAAATTCAGTCTCTAGAAGCAACCAAAACAAGTACGATACCAGTAGAGCGAGTTATGCCCGATAGCGGATTCCCCTTTTTACAACAAATTCCAAAAAACCCGGTGGTTATTTTCGTTCTACGGATTACCTAGTGTTGATTTTTCTGTTCATTTCTCTTCTTGATCCGAACATACAAAGGTATAAGCACTTTGTTTCAGTTTCAAGATTCCTTAGCATAAGTTAATCCCATATGAAAACGCTAATTTTTAAGTCGTGTGTTTTCTGTATATATAGAATTAAAGGAACTACATGGATACTATGTACAGTCGGACACAGAAATTCCCGACACACCACACACTGAGAAAGTGTACCCTGTCACTTCCTTGCTGAGCAGCGAGTAACTAAACGAGTAGTAGATTGAGAGAGGGCATCAGTGGTCGCCGGGGCTACACAGAGGAACTCTCCGCTTGGTGAGGGTGTGGTAGGGCTCACTTCCTCAAAGCGAAGTGCGCCAGGAATTCCTGCGTCCAACTGTACGTGGAAAACGGGACATTTGTTTCCTTAAAGCAGTACATCATAAGTCTCCTTGGTTCAGAGGTCTCTGCATTATTGTTCCTATAGAAATGAAACTTTACTTGATAAGTAAAGATCGTAGATAGATAAATTAAATGAATAATAAACGTAATAACGGATCCAATAGTTTCTTATATGTCCGAAGAAGACAGACTGCAGGAGTTCAGCCACTAAACTCGTACGCATTTATTCCTATATAAGTAAAAAGTTTTCGGTAAGTCTCTCGTCCTTCACGGCAGGGCAAAAAGAAAAAAAAAAAACACAAGGTCGTCCTTAAATGGTACCTGGTGGCTTCACCGCCCATGTAAAAAAGAAGGAAGAAGAATTTTTACAATCGGTAAGGTGGAGTAACGCCTTCCACATTTACCCGTAAAGGAATGAATGAGTAAAATGAAAGATATGGATAAGGAGTGATAAAAAAAAAAGAGGAATAATTTTCAAGCCCAATGTCTCATTGATAGACTCTACAAATATAAAGATTCTTGATTTGATAATGAAGGAATGTTGTCTAATGCAAGCAAATTAGTCCTGGCCGTTTATTAAATAGATAAACATTAAAAATGACAGCATCAAGGCGAATATGAAAACTGTTTAATTGACTGTACTCTTCTTAAGATTATTAATCACTGATAAATATCAGCAACAAGGCGTATATGAAATATCAAGGCTCTCTGGAAAACGAACCATTGGCAACACTATTGTATGTGCAAACAGTCTGTGCCCCTTGGGCATGACCTTTAACCCGCCTGTGAGCTAGAGATAAGGACGTGTAGCGAACGTCTGGGGGGACCATTACTCGAAATGATAACTGTATAGGCGGTGCAAGGTTCAACCTGGGCACATACACACCTGTGAACTAGACTCACGGTCACATAGGAGTCTTCCTTATTCCGCCTATGAGACTTTTTTTTTTTTTTTTTTTAACTGAGGTTTTACCTTTGTGATCAATAGCATCTCTCACGATGTGGTATATACCGGTAGCTATTTTTCACTTTGGCCCATCTTCAAAAGTTCAAACATGATGATGATGATGATGATGATGATGATGATGATGATGATGATAATGATAATGATAATGATAATAATAATGATGATAATGAGTATGATAATAATAATAATGATAATAATAATAATAGTAATAATAATAGTAATTGTCATGTAAAGGAAAATAATTCCTACTAAGTAAGGTGATATGTGTATTTGATCAAGTATTTTATGAGTTTTATTCGTTAGTTAAACGATAGAGAGACATTGAAATAAAGAGAGAGAGAGAGAGAGAGAGAGAGAGAGAGAGAGACGAGAAAAATAAAATTAGAGTGAGGTGGTAGTTGAGAGGCACTGTTTGTGAAAAGTGCTGACATAAGCGATAAATTGGCCAAAACAACGCAATTGGAATGCGCGTCGGTTACCTTGCCGAGAAATCGGAAGTGACATATGTATGACGTTACCATTACGTCAGAAGAAGGGACCAATAGAACACAAGAAGAGTCACATGACGTGACGCAATTACAACGCCCTTGTTCTGGGATACTTAAGCAACAAGCGCATCGAGGAACCAGCTCTTCCCTACAAGTAACCGCGTTAAACGGTTGTCCCTTCTCCCTCTCCCCCCCGTCATGGGGGAGGCCTTACCCCTGGTGCACAGTTTGGCCGGCACTAACGAAACGTCAAGTTAACAACAAGATATTTACAAAGACGGACAACGAAGGGACCAAGTTCCCAAACTGCCAACAAATTACTTTCCAACCGGGAGGTAGAAGATGATCTTCGATGAAGGAGAAATTACCAAGAAGCGTGTCCATGAGAAGACACAGCTATGAAGAAGCGATCCCCAAACCGCATAAATAGAAGTCAAGTATTTCGCATCCCGAATGCTGAAGTGTAGCAGAAGTCTACGGTTGCAGCCTCCAATCTTCAAGAATTTATAAACTTTCAGTCTGTATTTAAAACCATGTAGAAGATTACTGTAAAGCTAATGTACATCAAAGTTCCAGAAGTAAAATTAAGGAACTATACGGCATTTTACCATCACCCACTTTCCTGAGGGTCTAGAATTAAATAATATTTTTGCACTGAAAGGATTGAAGAGATACATTTATTTAATTAAAATAATATTAAAGTGGTGCTTAATGAAAGAAAAAGAAAATGCCCAACAAAGCATCACAAATGGTGGCAGCTTAAATGGATAAAATGCCGTGATGATATTTTTCAGTGCATATATTAATGACTAAATTCTTCCAGATACCAGTTGTACACCTTTGCAGAATAAACATCAAGAAACTCAGAAAAATAGTGAGGACGTGAGACGAAGCAAGAGTCTAAACACAAGAAACCATTACCTAAGCGAAGAAGATGAAAACAAAAGGACAAGAAAGAAGAAGTGTGAGTAAAAGAATCTCTCTCTTAAATAAGTCTCTCAGTTTAAAAGTGAAAAAAAAAAAAAAAAAACTTGTCTCTCGTTTAAGAATAGGAATTTTTTTTTATTCGCTAGGGTTTCTTGAATGATGCATGAATTACTTTGTATTTTTTCTTGTGTAAAATAAGATGTATTATGATTTTTTTTAAAGTGATGGTAATGATGTTAGCCCAAAGAATATATAAAAGGGAAATGTGATTTAAAATTACGCAAGTAGGTGAAAAATACAAACGAGCAACGTCCCATAAAAAGTGAGTTTGAAGAATTAACAAAAATTACTAACCCCGCTAACATGAATTCAGTAGGGAAATTAACACAGTTTTTGTGGAAATATAGGTAGGAATAACCAAGATAAAAGAAGGTTAGAGAAATATACCGTGTGTAAGTGGTTAGCTGATATTGAAATTAGAATAGTTAGTCTGAGAATAAACAATGAGACAGCAGAATTAAACAGGCTATGTTAACCGTGTATACAAATGTAAGTGATGCTCACGTAACCTTGAATGGTAAGTAATTTAAAAATGCAGCAAATCTGAGTGAGTTTCAAAAATAATGTAGGCAATTATGGCGATCGGTAAAAGAGACAGACAGGTTAACAAATCTACGAAAGTTCCTATAGGTAAAATATGAGGGTGGCTCGGTAAATGAATTTGCCACATAAATGGAGGATCACGTAGCAACAGTAAAAGGAACAGGATTCCTTTGCTAAAGGTAAGTTTATTGCTAATGATAATTCCCTATATATAGAAATAAATGAGGCAAAAAAAAAAAAAAAAAAAAAAATGTGAAAAATAGCATCCTAGATATGAGTTTTACAAAAAGAAAAGGGAAAATAGCAAAATGATAGGAAATCAGGAAGAAAAATCCTAAGGGACTAATAGCCACAAAAACCTACCAGAGAAATTTTGAGTAATTTAAATAGATGCAGGGAAGTTCGAACAGCAGACTGGAACGAGGCGCAAAAATTACCCTAGAGTTAAATAGAATAATGGGCAGAAATTTAGGTCAAAGACAGTTTAAAGAAATAAAGATGACACATTTAGGTCTAGGGAAAGATTACATAAAAAGGGGATAGAAATTAGGTAAAATAATGAAAAAGGGAAAACATACAGGGAGAAAGGCAGGCACAGAGATAAAGAACCCCATCATGAAAATAAACAAAGACACTTCTCAGAAAGCCCTCCGGCAAAAAGAAAGTGAAATACAAATCCTCCAAATAGTGAAAAGAAAAGAATTAAAAAATAATTAGCCGGATAGAAAGGAAGTCAGGAAGACGAAAAATTTTATATAGGAAAGATAGGCATATGTAGCGGAGGTACATCCACGTTGCAAGTGACTATTTTATCTTATGGAGACTCTGGCAAATATAGTTGATATACTAGGATGCAATACAGTGATACAATATTGAGAAATACCTGCTTCCAAATTTTAAGGGTGAAATAAAATGATTTGCAGAAATGAAATGCAAATAAGTAAAAATCAAGGGGTATGAACCGTCAGGTTAGGTAGAGAATTAAATGCCAAAATGTGCCAAATGATGAATAAAGATGTCATTTTTTTGTAACATTTCCCAATAGAGCCTTAAGATATCGTTCAAAAACGATACAAAGATGAAGTATGAATTTTATTTGTGAGAAGTGCAGGCTTAAAATAAAGAAAAGAAAAAAATGAGATAGTCAGGGTATGATTCTACTTGTCAAAGACAAGTCTTTTACAAAACTGGCCACTTTGTAGGAGACGAATTTGACTTGAGAAACAGACTCCAGACTAAGAAAGGGAAATGGAAATTGATTAAAAAGACAAGGAGAAATAGGAAGAGTAGCCAAGAATAGATATACTCCTTGTCAATATGTGAAAGGCGCCATATAAATAAAATACAATGTCGACAGAAATATAGTAAATAAAATAGAATAGCCTAAATAAGAGGGAATTCCAAGAAATAAATGTCATAGGCAATTGAAGCTATAGGCTTATAGAATTAAAAGAAATATGTTGTTGTTAGGCACAAAGATTTAAGATGAAGATATAGGCATATGAATAATAAATGAGCTATGATGCTATTAAATAAATAAAGTCTGATCAGTACTGAAAATATAAAAAGCTAGAATTTAGCTAGAGAAGTCATAATGATGCCTAAATAAAAATAACCCGCAGAGATAAAGAAGATAGGTTAATTAAAAAAAAATGGATGCCAGAGTCTGTCAAAAGAGACAATAATGCAGTTCAGATGAAGGAAAATACAAGCACACTAATTAATTAATACTACTCCGGATAAAATAACTCATCTGAATGGCGGGTAATGACTTCTAAAATAAAGGAGTAGAGATTACAGTTAGGTAATCAGAAAGGGGCAAAAATTTACCATAAGGAGCATAGAAATAGGGATAGATGAGAAATAGACAGAGATTAGCCATTGCAGGCGATAGGTTAGGCAGAAAAGAATAGAAACATCGGCGCCAGAGAACCTGCCCAGAGAAACTGTCAAAAACTTATTAAAACTTTTTAAATACCGGTATGAATCATGAAATATTACCTATCAACCAACGCCCCATAACGAACACGGTGAGTGTTAAAATGAATCAATAAGACTCCTTATAAATCTCCCGAGATATATTACCCAATGAGGATAGAAGTTAGACTAGTAGATCATCATAAGTAGAATATAAATGACATGTCTATCCCGATAATAAATAATGTTTGGCTCGATTATTGAGGAGTAAAATATTGTAAGTACCATGGTCAAAGAATACAAGCCATTCACGGCTATTAGCATTTTGAAGAATGTTAGAAATTAGAGTGAAGTCGACGGGCTCACTCAGCTCCTCTAACTATTGACAGAATGATGATCTAAATTTGGAGACAGAAAGAATAAGCCTATAGAATGATGTTACTAAGTTTAGTAAGAATATAGAGCCATAAAAATAATAAAACTAGTCTAGAATAGGGAGAATAGCAGGATAAAGAACCAGATTAAAGAGTGACCCATCCCTAGATTTGAATAGGGTAAGTAAAAAGAGTAGATAGATTTAAGATATGTAGAGAAATAAGGGTTAAAGTGGAAATCCTGCTCCACTAAGATTTGACAGATGTAAAAGATTTTTTTGGAATGATAGGATCTTAGGGAATAATAAGCAGCATTTGCTAAATTACCCAAGCCTTAAAATAAAGTTAACCTAAAAATATGTAGTGTGCAAATGAAATAGAAGGCTATAAATAATGAAGAGAAATGAATTTTTGATCCTACATTACCTTAACCCGATCTCTTACCCAGGAGTTATAAAAATAAGTGTGAAGCCTCATAAATATAAAAAGAAATGTCTCATTAAAAAGGTAAAACCCCAAGAAGGGTAATGTATCATGAGAGTAGTCTTAAATTAAAATGAAAATAACCGAGTAGGATAGATTATCCAATTAATGGTCTAGAGAAGTTTAAAAATTTGTTTAGGGCATAGAGTATATGTGCTTATTGCTCATAAGAATGATTGTGATTTTACAGTCCAAGAAGGACTATTGTGGATGAAAGAATAAAAGGAATCTTAGGAGCCTTAAAGTACTGGATATTTGTCCAGGATAAATCACTTTATTGGTAGGTTTATGATGATAAAAGAAAGATTACTTAAAAGGACAGGAAGATGTTAAAAGGAAATATAACTACCAATATTTTGTTTCAGTTGTCAGGCAGGAGACCTAGAAATAGGAAGAATTAAAATAGAACAAGAGAAACCAAAGGTTAATAGAAATGTTGTAGATGAATTACTCCCAAAAATAGGAATCATATAACAGGATGGCATATTGCTTAAAGGAATACATACAAAGAATAGGGAGAAATACTTGTTCATGAATAGAAATTCCTGACATACTAACAAAATACTAACAAAAAAAAAAAAAAAAACTCATGCTCAAGTTAGTAGGACATCCAGTAATCAAAGACTGCATTTGATGATGAATTAATTTTTGACCTAAGATAGATGTTTCAGATTGTAAAATTAAAGCCTACATATAAGAAGTATAAAGGTCATATAAGGGTAAGAATCCTTTAGAAATTACGATTGCATTTTCTCAATCCCATAGTGGTGGTACCAACGGACTACAAGGGACTCTGTTCCCAGAACTTGACAAATGATAAAAACATACTGGTCTACATAGAATTTGATTTAACAAAGAAATGGTTGATGAGTGGTAACAGAATAATTTGAGACCAGGGTAAATAACTAGACATTCGTGTCTATAGATATTCTCTTGGGCAATGCACCCGAATTTATTAGAGATTAATGAAAACTGTGCAATATTTTTCTTGTAGTAAGAAGGGTGAAATAAGCCATGATAAGTCAAGTTAAAATAGAGAGAAAAAAAAAAGGGGGCAAATAAAATAATAGCAAGGGGTTGAGGATGTCCTGCGAACTATATATAGACCAACATAGAAGACTAATAACAATTACTTGAAGAGAACAAATTTACTTTGAAATAACTCGGTATATGGGAAACAGATTTTTTTTTGTTAGGTAGATTTAAGAAAGACTACTAAACTCCTTGGGAAATGAAATAAAAATATCTGGGCACTCATACAAATATTGAGGGTAACAAATGAGTGAAATCTTTTAATTATGTAAAGTGTGTTATCCTAGAATTTGAATATGTATTCCGTAATCAACAAAGAAGGTCCAAATCATAAATGTCTCCAAACAATTAATTAAGGGACCACCGAGAATATTGAGTTGCAAACTAAGATGAAAAGTTTTTGATAAAAGTTATGGGTAATGAAGACAGGTGAAATATGAACCCATAGGTGATTGCATATTTACAAATGTATTGATTTTGTTTGCAAGTTTGAATAAATAATGATGCCATTAGAGCAAAAGGATTATTACTGCATTTTATAGGCGATGCATTGATTGATATTTTTTTTTGGTGTAACACGTGTAACAATGATAAACATGCATGTATACAATGAATTTTATTATGTTTTGATGATGTTTAAGTTAACTTAAATAATTATGAAGAAAGAAAGATTTAAGTGATTAAAAGATAAGATGTGCACCAATAATGAACTTTGAAGTTGAATGTCTCAAAGGGATATTTTAGGCCCATAATAATTATGCAGGTAATAGTGAACAATTAAGTACATATGATGAATTACAATAATTAAACCTTTCATTTTGAAGTTAAAAAAAAAAAAGAGTGTGTGTGGAAACACACGAATTGATTTTTATGCCTGTGTAGTAGATGAATCCTTGAAGAAAGGATAAATAAAGTATTTTAATTGAGACAGTCTGCAATTGATTTCTTTAAAGAAAAGTTTTAACATTGAAATGTAAGTTCCTGTCACTTGAATTTTATGAATACCCTTCTGAATGCAATATATATATAGTTGAGAATTGAAGTTCTTCAGATAAAAATGATACGCAGACAAGGTGCAAATGAGATTCAAATTTATAAACATGATTTTGTTATGTATTGAATATGTTTCTTTATTATGAAATGATTATGATGTTTCATGATTTAAGACATTGATATATTTGAGTTTTTGATTTTACTCATTATTTTTATGAAGAAGGTGAGAAATATTTCTTTTGGTGCCATTAATTAACAATGATTTATCATGATAATATTGATGAGTAAATAAGGTACCAAAATGATGTTTTACAAATGTTTATTGATACTGATTACAAATGAGTAATACTCTTGATGAGTTATG
>NC_090746.1:107979735-107984735 GCF_036898095.1 Palaemon carinicauda | reverse complement strand
CACACACATACACACACACACACACACACACATATATATATATATATATATATATATATATATATATATATATATATATATATATATATATATATATATATATATATATATATATAAATATATATATATATCACCCACGAATGGCATTTAATACCGAATTCTACCTTGGGAATATATATCCACTTGGAATTCATTTTATGGTAACAGCTTCTGGCCGGGTGTGGTAGAGTCTTCGCAGGCATGGTTTCCAGCCGAACAGGTGGGGGTTTGAATCTCCACCCGGCCAGAGGCTGTTACCATAAAATGAATTCCATGTGGATATATATTCCCAAGAAAGAATTCGGTAGTAAATGCCATTCGTGGGTGATATTTACACTGATTGAAATCAGGTGTGCTTATGATATATATTCACACACACACACACACACACAGACACACATATATATATATATATATATATATATATATATATATATATATATATATATATATATATATATATATATATATATACTACAAAGTTCATTCTTAATTGCAAACTATTTATATAGGCTTTAACTTCCGCCTAACATTCTGATCTTGGTCTGAAAAATGAGTCAGGGTTTCTCTCTCTCTCTCTCTCTCTCTCTCTCTCTCTCTCTCTCTCTCTCTCTCTCTCTCTCTCTCTCTCTCTCTCTCTCTAACGTCCTTTTGCTTACGAGTTTCTTTGATCTTAGCAGCCCTGAAGGTACTATTTTTAACCAATATAAACAATGAAACAACGAAGGAGAATTGATGGAAAATCATAATCAAATGCATCCATCATCTTTTATGACGAATCAAAACAACGAACTACAGTAGCTATTTACTAACGATTGAAATTGCTCTGGAATTTCTGCTTGTCAAACTGTTCGAAGAGGTGGAGTGAGCCACAAATGCATAAGGTTTGTGGACAATGAAGCCCCGCCCACAAAAGTCAGGCGAGAACAGACTTTCATCGAATGATTCGACGAACGTGTTCGACAACCAAATACCCCGTTCAGACGTTCGAACATCAGTTCAAACACTTTGTCGAACCGCTCGACCATGTCAACCCACCCTAAGAGAAGTAATTAAGCCACTGGAGTCTTTCAGTGAGCAATAAGCGCTGCGAACTCCAACAAGAGACAAAGCGGGTAATGGAGCTAGAGGGGACACAGAGGCGGGGATATATAGGGAAGTTCTCACAAAGGCTGAAGTGAATTGCAAGACCACTGGAGACCTGACCAGTTGGATGAAAGGAGCGCTAGCCTGATTGAAGGCGGAAGGTGAAAGGAACAAATAATATTTCTCATGGAAGAAACAGAAACCTAGCTTTTAATTTAAGGAAGATGAACTTGAACAACTTCACTTTATTCGGAATGAAGGCAAAAAAAAAAATATTTTGAGGAAGGTAGTCATAAGACAACTTAATTTTTGAGGAAGTTGGTCGCCTGCATTTACACGAAATAAGGGTGAGAACAGTATACTGTTTTACGAAGTATTTCCGATTAAAATAACGTTTTTTTTAACAGTGAATATAAAACACTATGTGTATTATGTGTACCGTACAAGGAAGATTGAATGTGTTCGTAAACACAATAGAGGCTTACTTCCGTAGGCAGCTGAGGGTCATCCTGGTTTTCTGTTATTTATTTACTTTATTTGTTCAGGGTCCTCTTTTCTTATCTCTAAACCCCACTTCTATGACCTCTGGGCTCTTTTTCTGTTTGCTCAGGCTCCTAATGAGTGTTTTTCTTCCTCGGCTCTTTGTCCTGAGGTTTTATTTCTTTGCAGTTACTTCACTCCCTTCATTAGGATAACTAAAACTGGGGAATTCTAAGTTATATTATTTATATGCACTGTTAAAAGCCGAAATTTTAATCGGAAATTCTCCGGAATATATTATTCTCAGCCGTATTTCAGTAAAATACAGGAGACCATAATTTTACATTACTTTGTTATTATCTTTTACGGGTTGGTGACCGTAATATCAAACCTCTACGTCAATATATCTTTTTTTTTAAACAGTAAAAATCCAGGAATAAATGTTGCCAGCATTTGCCGTCTTTCTACGGCCATTTATCAATGTGGCTAAGATTCATCTGCATGGCTTACTAATTAATTTTAATGTCTCCTCAGTTCTGCAGATTGCATCTTCTATCTAGAACTTGTGGTGAATCTTGTGAAAGATTTCTAAATTCGTAACTTTTCCTATTCAAAGATTTTATGTTTACCTAGCTTGGCAGTGATGATCTAACTCTTTATATAAAAATCTTTTAGATAAGTGCAAATATGAAGCATTGTAAGTTAATTCTAACTATAGAAAATTAAGTTTGAAACAATTTTTCCAGGCTGGTTGATTCAGTGCATTCAAAGAGGACGAAAATAGTGAGCAGTTCCGATGATTTTCTCTCTCAAAAAAAAAAAAATCGTTATTCCCCCTTTAAAGATGCCATTGAACTTACAATGGTATACTTTTAGTTTTGAAAAAAAAAAATTATATAATATGAAGATAATTCATCTCATGCTTTTATCTCACTGAAATGATGCCACTGAAAACGTAGAGGAGGCAATGAAACGTAGACGAATAAGCGTCTGACGCTTTATATCAAAATCCTTTAGACAACTGCAAAGAACCAGAGGGCAAACATTGAAAGGGGGAGACCTCCAGCCTTCATGGTTGTCCTAAGGGAGAGAATTGTGAAATATAGGATGACCTTCCGTCCTTCTCCTGCGAGGGGAGGAGGATATATCCAGGACTTTATTGGATCAGACTGTAGAGTAATGAACGTGTATGAAATAGAACGATCGTAAAACTGAACGGGAAATGGCATTTGAAATATTCCAAAAATCTGACGTCAATGAATTTCCCTGGGTAGTTATCAATTCATTTTTTTTTTTTTTTTTTTGGGGGGGGGGCCGACAATTCAATTTTTAGGGCGGACAACAAAAATGTTATTCGGAGGTAAAGAGGTTATTACTACCGTTTCAAGTCTCGATGAGAATGAATATTTCAATAACAAATATATCTGATTCGATCAAAGATAAAATTTTATTCTATTTAAAAGGGATATTTAAATGCGTATAGACGTATATTCCTTGGTCTTTTTTTTCATTCTTTGATCATTAAGATCAAAGTGTTTCAATTTAATTAAACTAACTAATTATTCTATGATTTTCATAATGATATGAGGAATACAGAATTTATTATCATAATTCAGGGGAAGGTGAACACGCTTCTGGTATGAGCAACAGGCAAATCTATATGTTTGTAATGGCTTTTACCAAACAAAAAGAATCAATACTTATTTTATCCTGCTTTTCCAACTAGGGTTGCAGCTTAGCTAATAATAATAATAATAATAATAATAATAATAATAATAATAATAATAATAATAATAATAATAATAATAATAATAATATGACCAGAATCTAAGAGTGAAGTACCATTTTGGTCCTTTGAATACTGTGTGATGTTATTGTTCATTATTAATAACAAAATTCGGATGAATGAAAGCCACGTCACATCCATCAGGATTGTCAGATTATTGAAAACAAAGTTCTGTAGGTCAGCAGTTAAGTCACTCGCTGAGATAATTGATGACATAAAATTTCTAATAGTTCTAATATGAGTTTTTTTTTTATTATGAACTTTGCCTAAAACAGTTTGGATTAGCCTAAGCATATATAGTTTAACATTGCTATATGATATCTGAGATATTCACACAGACACACACACACACACACACACACACACACACACACACACACATATATATATATATATATATATATATATATATATATATATATATATATATATATATATATACATATATATATATATATTCTTATTATTATTATTATTATTATTATTATTATTATTATTATTATTATTATTATTATTATTATTATCATTATTATTATTACAAACTAAGCTATAATCCTATTTGGAAAAGCAAGATGCTATAAGCCCAAGGGCTCCAAAAGAATAGCCCAGAGAGGAAAGGAAACAAGGAAATAAATAAACTACAAGAGAATTAATAAACTATGAAAATAGAGTATTTTAAGAAGAGTTCGTATATATACATATATATACATGTATATATATATATATATATATATATATATATATATATATATATATATATATATATATTTACATATATACACACACACATATATACATATATACATATATATACACTATATATGTGTATATACATATATATAATATATACTGTTTATATACTGTATATATGTATGTATATATATCTAAGTGGGTGCATATCTTCGTCTGTATTCTGTCAATTCTCAAACTATTTCATCTCATTGTCAAGCGCAATCCCCTTTTCATGCACACACACAAAAAAAAAACACCACTTATCAAAATTCTGAAGTGCTTCCGCACCATAAATATTAGATTTCTTTTCAGTGCATCTTTGGATTCAACTATTCCATATAATTCTAAAGCATAGGATCTGCTGTATCCTACTGATCCTTCCCTTTCAAAAGATTCTCGGGAATGCAAGTCGCCGGTCACCATAACTTTGTCCCACGATTTCGGAATATTATATTCAGAAATTGTCCCCCAGCTTTTCTATTTCAACGCCCAGACCACAATTCAAGCTTGGATTTTACGTGAACAATCAGATGTGCATTCAAGCTCATGAATACACCTTGGATGACATTAATGTTTGGGATGAGTTTGGATGTGATGTTGGTCTCAAAGTTTTATTTATGTACAGTATAGTTATATGTATATATATATATATATTGTTAATTTGTTCTCATAATTTATTTATTTCCTTATTTCCTTCCCTCACTGGGCTAATTTTCCCTTTTGGAGTCCTTGGGCTTATAGCATTTTGTTTTTCCAACTAGGGTTAAAAAGCTTGGCTAGTAATAATAATAATAATAATAGTAATAATAATAATAATAATAATAATATATATATATACATATATATATATATATATATATATATATATATATATATA
>NC_090746.1:107957235-107962235 GCF_036898095.1 Palaemon carinicauda | reverse complement strand
AATGTCCAAATAAAGATGGTTTGCGAATTTGTAACGTTTATCCTCTTTATTCTAAATGTTCGTTTCAATTTTTCTTAAGATTTTAATTTCATATTCGTTTTCATCTTTAAGATTATTATTATTATAATTATTATTATTATTATTATCATTATTATTATTATTATTATTATTATTATTATTATTATTACAAACTAAGCTATAATCCTATTTGGAAAAGCAAGATGCTATAAGCCCAAGGGGTTATTATTATTATTATTATTATTATTATTATTATTATTATTATCATTATCTTTATTATTATTACTATTAATATTATTATAATTATTATTATTATTATTATTATTATTATTATTATTATTATTATTATTATTATTATTATTAATATTACAAGCTAACCTACAACCATATTTGGAAAAGCAGGATACTTTAACCCCAAGGGCTCCAACAGTGAGGAAATGAAACAATGAAATAAATAAACTACAAGAAAAATAATAAACAACCAAAATGAAATACTTTAAAAACAGCAACATCAAATTGGATTTTTTCACGTTTTGGGTTTGCAAAATATAAAGCCTTTCACGTCGTCAATTTTGAAGCTTTATAAGTGTGCTAATTCATGTTTGCAAGTATTTTAGCAGTAATCGGCATTGGTGTTTACTCAGTTTTCTTTGTGATATTAGGGGAAAGAAAATCGCTTTATTAATGGTGGTTTTTTTCCAAGGGAACGAAAAGATGGTTTTAATAACACATTTCACAAGATGTTTTACGAGACCAGTATGACAACAACCTCCTGTTTAATTATCCCTTGGAAAATTAAGCGCACAAGTGAAAATTTAATTTATAAATAGTAGATTAAAGTATATTTATGATATAAAATTACAAAAACAACACAATTAAACTTAGATGAATTTTTTTATGAATATTTTTTTCTATCTGAATCGCTCTAAATTCGAAATGTTTTTACTTCTTTATCTGGTTTTCCTTAGTCCTAGCTTGGGTGGAGAAGAAGCTAGAGCACTGATCATATGTATATATAGTCAGTCTCTAAGACATTCAGTAGCCATTGCCTGGCCGTCACTGGTCCTACCTTAGGTGGAGAAGAGGCTAGAGCACTGATCATAGGTATATAAAGTCAGTATCTAGGGCAGTGCCACAGTCCCTTGCCTCTGTCATTTATGATCGATCTTCAAATCCTTAAAATATGCCGGGAATATAAAAGGCAAGTAAGCATAAAAGGACCTAAAGGGAGGCTGCAAAACTCTTTTTAATACATCATACACCGCACAGCTCAAGGCCCACTGTCGGTCCTTCCTCCCTCTTGGGGAAAAAAAAATCCTTTGTGGTACTTAGGTGGAACAACGGCTGGTCTTCGAAAAAAATAAATTCTCATTGTGAGGGGTTGTAATTATGTCAGATATTCTCCGGAAACTTCTACCGCGTATGATAAAGAAATCTTTGAAAATCTCCAAGTGATATATAGCCATCAAAGCCAAGGATGAAATTGCTTCCTCTCGTGTTCTCTTCATTTTTCCATATCTCAGATGAATAATTACTCTTCCCCTTGTCAAGGTGGAAAGTAGTCACCGAACTGAAGGAATTAATTCCGTTTTATAATGGGCAATTTGAAATATGCAGTTTGTAGGAAGGATTTCAAGTTAATCTCCAACAAATAAAATAGTCATAATGTTTTAAGATTACTAAGGATGGAAGTATTTTGTTGAACACTAGCACGTGGAGATAAAACAGAATTGGTGTGTTATTATTTTTACAGAGAACTCCATCTCATAAAGACGGAGGACATTTCTGAGCGATATAAGTCTAGGTATTTATTACATATCTAGTCCTAGCTTGGATGGTAAGGGGGCTTAGACAGCTGATCATAGGAATATATGGTCAGTCTCTAGGGCATTATTCTGTTGGCTACGGCACTGTCACTGTCCGCTATTTTTTCCATTCATGAGCGGCCTTTAAACCTCAAAAAAATATAGAGGATCTAAGTCATAACTTTAGTTGTACTCCAAGGAGAATACAATCAAATTAATGATAAAATTGTATAAAATATAAGCTAAAGGGTGTAATGTTCAGTATGATATTCACGGGTAAAGTTGCAAGAAAATAAAACAGAGATAAATTGAGGCGTTGCAAGAAACACTCTCGAAAGTCAATGGAAAAAGATAGAAGTAATCAGATAAACTCCACATCTCGCACCTGATACATCGTGACACAGATACATTAGTGAATTAAATGAAAGTTTTCTTATTCCTGTAAGTTTATTTTGGAGAGAGAGAGAGAGAGAGAGAGAGAGGAGAGAGAGAGAGAGAGGAGAGAGAGAGAGAGAGAGAGAGAGAAAGAGAGAGAGAGAGAGATGAATTGTTTTAGCTCCTCTACTTTTACTAAATAAGACCTTTTATCTTAATATCATTGAAGGAAGTTGATGCATCTTATATAAAGATATTTTAAATATTGACAAGTATATAGATAATCTTTCCGGGGTTTAAACCAGTTTATATCTAAGTCGAAGCCATTAGATTATTATAACTAGGATATACGTACTACTATTCTGGGGAAAATAATCATAACGTCAAAATCTATGCTTATACGTGTTATAATCTAGGAAAATAGATAGTATTGTTTTTGAAAGGCTATACATTGACAAAGTCATACACTTTTAAGTGAGCAAACCAAGGGTGGTAGTCAACACCCCCCCCCCCCCCTCCTCTCCTCTCTCTCTCTCTCTCTCTCTCTCTCTCTCTCTCTCTCTCTCTCTCTCTCTCTCTGAAGGTAAATTCTTAGGTGACAATATGAGAAATCTTGGGGGATACTTCACACATTAATCTTCCATTGCATTTCGACTCAGGCCAATGTCTGCTGAATATCTCATGAATGATCTCCTTTCGGATGGTCTGGCTGTTAGCATATTCATCTCTTCTTCTTTTTTTTATGTGATATCAGAATAATGACACATGGTAGCTCACGTCCAGGATTGCCAGGTTGACCTTTTTCAGGCCAAATAAAATTAAATTTGGCCTTTTTAAATTGGTTGGCCTTTAATAATACCATGAAAAAGGTGGCCTTAAATACTGTATTTTTTGGACTTTTTCTAATAATGGGTTGGCCTTTTAGAGCTGCTGTTGATTAGAAGTTGGCCTTTTTTTTATCTAGAAAACTTGGCAACCCTGCGTGAGCTGTTATATCTCCTGTGTCCAGAAACAATCCTTCTACATTTCGAGAAACTTACCTCGATGGTTCATACCTAACGTCTCAGGAATCGATGTAGTGAGAGAGAGAGAGAGATGAGAGAGAGAGAGAGAGAGAGAGAGAGAGAGAGAGAGAGAGAGAGAGATTGGTAATTATCTGGTATCATAACATTAATGGCCATGATGACGATTGGAGTATGCTTGATACACAATTAATAACTTAAGATTTAAGAAATTTATAAATAACTTGATAATGAGAGAGAGAGAGAGAGAGAGAGAGAGAGAGAGAGAGAGAGAGAGAGAGAGAGAGAGAGAGAGAGAGAGAATTATCTGGCATCATAACACCAACGGTCATTAATGGCGATTGGAGTATGCTAGATAAACAATTAATAACTTAAGGTTTAAAAAAATAACATTAAATAACAACAATGAGAGAGAGAGAGAGAGAGAGAGAGAGAGAGAGAGAGAGAGAGAGAGAGAGAGATTCATTTAACGGATGAACTTTGATGATTTTCTATCGTCCACTATTAAAAATGGGTCTTAATCTTAGCTCAATATGTGTTGTAAAAGGATTTGTTGTGTTTGTATCAAACAATAACAATATAACCATATTCCCCTAAGCCTGTTCTTGAAGTAATCAGTTTATTTCAATATTTCTTTCTTTTATTTTAACAACTTATAAAATATATAGCGGTATTTTTTTCAATTGGACACTATGGCAACGTAATTGTTAGTTTCTAACAGGCGAGGTGAGTACAAGTAACGTCTATTCAACAGATAACGAGCTTATATACGAGCAGTTGCAAGCAAGAATGTCACAAAAATGCAAACAAACTTAACTTGGTTTTTCTATTACCAGGGTTGTCGTGGCATGATTGGTAACGTCTCTGCCTGGTGTTTGCCAGTCGAGGGTTCGAGTCCCGCTCGTACTCATTAGTGCCATTAGTGTCTGTAACCTTACCATCCTTGTGAGCTAAGGTTGAGGGCGGTTTGGGGGAGCCTATAGGTCTAACTGCTGAGTCATCAGCAGCCATTGCCTGGCCCTCCCTGGTCCTAGCTTGGATGGAGAGGGGCTTGGGCGCTAATCATATAATATATGGTCAGTCTCTAGGGCATTGTCCTGCTTGCTAGGACAATGTCCCTGTCCCTTGCCTCTGTCATTCATGAGCGGCCTTTAAACCGTTATTGGATAGAGCGAGAGATAAAAAAAAAAGGCAATCGCATTAAATCTTATGAGCGTGTATGAAACACGTACGGTAGGTTTTTTTCTTTTTTTTTCATCGTTATTTTCTGGGATTAAAGTATATTTTCCTGATTAATTGTTATAATGCTCATGGCGGAGTACAAACTCATCCCCTGCATAATAGAAGGTATAATGACAAACATTCTGGAAATTATGTTTATATTTTACAGCGTAATTAAATCTCTTGTGATTAAAGCCTTTATGAATTCTGAATTACTGGGGAAGGGGAGATAATGCTTTTGATTTATTCATGAAATGTTCTTCTATTTTTTCCGTTGTTATTTTGTAACGAATTAATGTTTAGTAATAGAACAATAATTACTTTTCTTCTGAAATACATTGAAATAGGGAATTTTTTTCTTCTTTGGAATATAAAAAACAATAGATTATAATTACGTGTAAATGAATTGATATGTAAATATGAATTTATGAATATATTACTATGCCTTTTACCCCTCTGGTATAATTTTTTTTATTCCAGTACAGTAATACAAATAAATACTTATTAACACCTCAATTGCTTGCGTTGTTTATGTCTGGTGCTTAGTACAAAAAAAAAA
>NC_090746.1:107934735-107942235 GCF_036898095.1 Palaemon carinicauda | reverse complement strand
CGCTTTTGGGGATTGGGCAGAATTTCTAATCTGGATTCACGGACTGGCCCATTGCCTGCAGGAAGCCACACACAGCGCTGCCTTCTATGCAGTGAATGTACGTGGGGAAATATTCTGGCAGTTCTGAGACGCTTTCGATGTCCACGCCCCTACAACATTGAAATGAATATTCTAACCTCCGTAAACAAAGTTGGAAGGAGGATATGTTTTACCCCTTGTTTGTGTGTTTGTTTGTACGTATGTTTGGGTGTTTGTTTGTGATCAGCTTCCTGGCAACAATTTCAATCGTAGAGTAAGGAAAACTTGCAGAGATTAACTGCTATATGAAAAGCTGGAAATCATTATGTTTGGAAGGTCAAGGTCAAAGGTCAACGTCCATGGTCAAGCAAAATGTCCAATTCAAGTTATCAGCCTTTAGTTTGGACATCCTTGTCACAGAGTTAACTGGCCACAATTTTAATCGCAGAGTAATGAAAACCTGCAAGGATTAACTGTTATGTAAAAATCTAGAAATAATTAACATTTGGAAGGTCAAGGTCACACCAATAGGAAAATGTCCAATTCACGTAATCAGCCATAAGTTTGGACATCTTTGTCACAGAGTCTTCAAACTTGGTTCATATTTGAGTATATGAAAATCCAAGCAAATTATGACATGGTCAGGGTCGAAGGTCAAAACAGAGTCCAAGGTTAAGGTCAAATTCCGGTCATCAACCATGAGGCCACAATTTTAATCGTAAAGTAATGAAACTTGCATGGATTTTAAATAGCTATGTAAAGAGATGGACATGATTAATTGATTATGGGAAACGCACGCTGGTTTCGAGAAATAAGTTGCCGAGGCCGAGGTCTGCACTCTCAGAGTGCTTTTCTAGTTTTTACTGTATTCCACGGATAACTCAATACTCCATATAAATTATAAAAATATATTCATTTATGAATTTAGAGCCTTATACCAAGATTCAGCTTTTGGGTACGGTCAATACTCTGATGGGTGGCCACTAAAAAAGGACAGACTGGCAGCGCAAAACCTTACATCCATGGGCAGCGAGTGTGGATAAAATATGAGAATATAAGTACTTACTGTGTACTGGAAGAGCTGGAAACGTAACACTTGTCACTAACCTGTAAAGGAGAAGGTAAATGGTTAAATACACACACACACATTATGTGTATATATATATATATATACATATATATATATATATATATATATATATATATATATATATATATATATATATATGTATATATATATACACAGTAGTATATACCTGTTTGAATCTGCTTTATTTTTTACAACGCTTCGTTTTGAAACAATCTCTTTTCCCGATTCTCCTATTCCTGGCATCATCTTATTTTTTACAATAAAGCTAAAACTTTTCCTATTCCATTAATTCATTGTCCTAATCTTATAAAATTTAAGAAACTAAACTGTCAACTTATCTCTTTTTTTTCTTTCTTTTTTACACTAAGACAATCACTTTCCAGCCTATCAATTCCTTCACAACCTCCATTTTCATATAAGGAGATTTTCCGGCAGTCATCAAACTGAAATTTCACCCGTGATTTTTATTTTCTTTTCTTTATCGAAATGTCACTTTTACTGGATTTACTTGGCACTGTTAAGTCCTTTTCTTTAATTGTGGTATTTTTTCACTGTTAATAATTTATATAAATAGAGTTATATAATCAAGCGGGAACATAGGTTTTTTTAAGCTTTTATAGTTTATATATAAAAGATCTATTTTGATGGTACTGTTCTTATAATATTTTATTTCTATTGTTCATTACTTCTCTTGCATTCTATTTATTTCCTTATTTCCTTTTCACAAAGAGCTATTTTTTTCCGTTGGAGCGCTTGGGCTTATAGCGTCCTACTTTTCCGACTATGGAAAATAGGTAATAATAATAATAATAATAATAATAATAATAATAATAATAATAATAATAATAATAGTAAAAATAATAATAATAATAATAACAATAATAATAATAATAATGATAATAATAATAATAATAATAATAATAATAATCAAAATCAAAATAATAATAATAATAACAATAATAATAATAGAATAATAATAATAATAATAATAGAATAATAATAATAATAATAATAATAATAATAATAATAATAATAATAATAGTAATAATAATAATAGAATAACAATAATAATATTAATAATAATACTAATAATACTAATAATAATAGTAACAATAATAATAATAATAATAATAATAATAATAATAATAATAATAATAATAATAATAATAATAATAATAATACCAACTTTCAAAAGCATATTGTATTAATTCTTCATATCAAGATAAAATTCACGGATCATGATAAAGATGCCATATATATTTGGAAGACCCACGCCTACATGCCTGAGGACTATGAAGCCTGAAGTAGGAGATGATGAATGGAGAAGTATTGATTTAAAAGCTCAAGATAGAGACGACTGGCGAAATCTAACTGATGCCCTTTGCGTCAATAGGCATGGGAGGAGATGATGATGATGATGATGACTCCAGCAGTATGATTGAGAACCCTTTCCCTTACATGAGTAATATTGTCCTTGCATGAATGGCGTCGTGAAACTGAATAATTGGAAGTGAATTAGGTCATAGAAGAACGATTTTGAATTTACATTACGGTTACGAAATTGAATTACTATCTATCATGAGGTTTTAAACACAGTTTTTGAAAGTCCGCCAATTTCATTTCAAATATAATAGGCCGTCATCATATTTTGAATTAAGATTATGCATGTTTTCATCGTTATTCAATTCCTAAAATTAATATGATTTTACTTAAAATATGGTTATTTAGCTACAATTATTCCCGAAGAATTTTTTTCCTGTTGCAATTTTCTTATTTAAAATAAGGTTATTTAGCTACAATTATTCCCGAAGAATTTTTTTTTCCTGATGCAATTTTCTTATTTAAAAAAAGGTTATCTAGGTACAATTATTCCCGAAAAAATTTTTTCCTGTTGCAGTTTTTTCCTTGATTTATATATTCTTTAATGAGGGTTTATTTATTCTTATATGAAGTATTTCCAGTCAATAATTAGTCTTGAAATTTCATTTCCTTCTTCCTTCTGAAACAAACGATAAATCTTGCCATGTTACGTGTCTCTCTAAGCATGGAGCAATGCACCTTTCAAGGGTAGGGAAGTCAGTAATGAGGGACGTTAATTGGATAATTGGATAACTGTCAGGTGTAATATTTTACCTACTTACCTGACTTGAGTTGCCAGGCTGCTAATTAATAACATTTAATCTACGCCAGGGAGGCTCAGAGTCCCTAAAATGCTGCTATTATTATTATTATTATTATTATTATTATTATTATTATTATTATTATTATTATTATTATTATTATTATTACTTGCTAAGCTATAACTCTAGTTGGAAAAGCACGATGCTTTAGGTCCAGGGGCTCAGCAGGGAAAATAGCCCAGTGAGGAAAGGAAACAATGAAAACTTAAATATTTCAAGAGCAGTAACAACATTAAAATAAATATTTCCTATTTAATCTATAAAAACTTTAATAAAATAAAAAGAGAAATTAGATAGAATAGTGTGCCCGAGTGTAACCTCAAGCAAGAAAACTTTAAATCAAGACAGTGGATGACCATGGTACAGAGGATATGGTGTTCAGTATTTTGCTGTTTATGTTGTTAAAAATGTAGCAGTCTGTAGTATAAGTCTGCCTGTATATAATTTTCAGGAAAAAACTTCACAACATTTACAAAGTTATGAAGTCTTCATTTGAAAAGAAAAGAAAACTGTTAAGAGTAGAATATCATTAAACATTCTAGGAATTTCTTATCAAAGAGTTTCTGCAAGTGTCTACCTAAAACCAGGAACCTGGATTATTTCTCCAGAGGGGTAAATAATTGAAGATTCCTAGGAAATTCTTATGGCTTGCTTAGTTTTAATGTCAACTGCTCCTTACATGATACAATAGGTAATATCCTATTCTATCTTATTATTCTTCCTCTTGTTTGTTTTTTTTAAAGTTTTTATAGTTTGTATATGAAAAATCTAATTTAATGTTACTGTTCTTACAAATCTTATTTCAATTATTCATTACTTCTCTTGTAGTTTATTTATGACCTTTTTTCCTTTCCTTACTGGACTATTTTTCCTTGTTGGAGCCCTTGGGCTTATCGCTTCTTGCTTTTCCAATTAGGATTGTAGTTTAGCAAGAATAATAATAATAATAATAATAATAATAATAATAATAATAATGATTTTAAACTAATACAGGTTAATGTTATATCTATGCTATACAAGATAATGTATCGTTTGGAAGAGATTTATGATTAGTTAATCATCATATCGAAAACATGTGTCTTTTAACTTTCATTGCATTATAAATTCTAATCTCTCTCTCTCTCTCTCTCTCTCTCTCTCTCTCTCTCTCTCTCTCTCTCTCTCTCTCTCTCTCTCTCTCTCTCTCTCATAAATAAAATAATTAAAGGTTTCCATTATAATTTTTTTTCATCAGGATAGATTCGTTATTAATAGCTGTATTATGACCATAAACATTATATTCAGCACATAAATCTAATTGAACATAAAATTGCACACATCTGTTCTTTTTCGAACGGTTGCCAAGCAAAATCAAAAATTTTCATAACAGAGTAAAGGTTAGGAGATATGCATGGTGTTTAACATTGTACTTGCATCTTTAGAATTATAAAATTTTCTTCATTCTGCAATATTCACGGTATACTCCCATAAGTTATTTCTATCTTAGAATTGCTTACAGAAGATATAAATACGTACCTAACGGCAATGATACATCCACTATAATAATAGATCGTCGGATTAATCAATATTTCTCGAGTTTATGGGAGTGTCAAAGTCGAACAACTGCTTATATAATAAGTTTGTACAGCAAGCTCCCACTAGACATCCGAAAGACTGAAAATATTAGGGCTTTATAGAGGATACTGAGAAAGAATGTTTTGTTCTCGAAGTGCTTCGATAGTGTGGATTTGACAATAAACGAGCAATATGTGGTGGGAAATGTTCAATAGTTTCGAACGAACATGATAAAATGACTGAAGGTCCTGTAGAGAGAAGGGTTCCCTTGCAGTAAAGGGCCCGAAAAAAGGAGCCCTTAAGATAAGTAAACTATAGTGCTCTCTCTCTCTCTCTCTCTCTCTCTCTCTCTCTCTCTCTCTCTCTCTCTCTCTCTCTCTCTCTCTCTCTCTCTCTCTTCTCTTCTTCTTCATTACAACCAAATATAGAAGGAAATTATGCTACCACAACCAAAGATAGGCGTGACTTTTAAGCTTTAAAATGGGAATTAAAAACCAGATTTCATTATTGAAGCTTTAACACACTCTCTCTCTCTCTCTCTCTCTCCTCTCTCTCTCTCTCTCTCTCTCTCTCTCTCTCTCTCTCTCTCTCTCCTCTCTCTCTCATCAGCATCTTCGTCTGATAAAGTCATAAATATTCTTCATTCTTGTAGCGGTTTACACTCGGGAATTGTATTGTTCAAGGTGAAATACATATATATATATATATATATATATATATATATATATATATATATATATATATATATATATATATATATACACATATGTATACATACACACACACACACACACACACACACACACACACACACACATATATATATATATATATATATATATATATATATATATATATATATATATATATATATATATATATATGAACCTCACAAACACGAAGACAATTCATTATGTTGCAGCGTGTTAATTAATGACCTCCAATTAACTATTCTCATAATATTTCGAAGTCCTTAATGAGCTCTCATTAAACGTGAATGGATCATGTATGATTATCGATGTCTTTTAATATTTCAATGAATTCTGTAGTAGCCTCATTCATTCTAGAAATGCTGAATTAACACGCTGTCACATTATTTACAGATATTTGTACACAAATATTCATTTGATTTAAAATTTCATGATAATAATAATAATAATAATAATAATAATAATAATAATAATAATAATAATAATAATAATAATAATAATAATAATAATTCAGCGTAAGTTCGAGTCCCCACCGCGGCCGTGATCCCTTGGGTAAGGATCTTTACCATGATTACCCCAGTGCACTCAGCTGTAAAATGAGTACCTGCCATTGATTGGTAGGGACCAGCTATGGGTTAAATAGTAAACTCAGAAATGATGAATACAAATGAAGAAATCAACCACAACGACGTGAATGGAACTCCTAGAAATAGAAGGGCTTCGTCCGGCAGTCAGGTATATAACTCAAGGATAAATGAGGATGGTCAGGTACCTGATTGTCGTCATCAAGAAAACTGACCTAAAATAGAGACCACGAAAATGGAGACCACGAAGAAGAACCAACCAATCCTGGTGCTATGTCCGATCCTGCTTCCGCTTCCATGTTCCGTGGCCTCCATGTTCCGTGGCCTCCTGGTTCAGAAAAAGTGTACTACTTGAAACAGTACACATAATAAGGAGAGTGATGGACTCCTAAGGTAACTGGATGTGACCTGGAATCCCACACTATAAAATTACCAGTCAGTGATGACTGTGAACAGCAAAAAAAAAAAAAAAAAAAAAAAAAAAAAAAAAAAAAAAAAAAAAAAATAATAATAATAATAATAATAATGAATAGTGATAGTGAGAGTGATAATGATAATAATAATGATAATAATAATAATAATAATAATAATAATAATAATAATTTAGAGATATGAGTACATAAATATTCACTAGATTTATTATTAGTATTACTATTAATAATAATAATAATAATAATAATAATAATAATAATATAATATTGAGTAAACTCGAAAATATAATTTGAAATGTCATCGCTGTTAGAGTGTGCTACTGAATGTTATGTAATTTGAGTTTAATCAAGAAAATGTCATTGTCCGTCTATTTTTCCCTCTCCAGATATTGTATTGAATTAATTGACAAGAAATTATTTGTAGTTATAGTGACTAGGAATAGATTTAATATCAACCGTCATTATAAAAAAAAAAAATAAGTAAAAGCAAGGAAAATTTTATCTACAAGAATTATATCAAATTCGTTTTGAATTATTTTATTTCAATGTAATATTCATATTGAATCTCATGATTATATAGCATTCCTTCTTTAAAGTTGGTGACCTCAATCCCTGTCGATTTTTTTTTTTATTGTCCCTTTTTGAAGATATGAATTAATTAAAGATTACTTTGAAGTAAATTATACATTTTCTAGCCACCCAGATAAACAGAATTTTGAAAACAACATTCGAAAAAGTATAGATTGTTTTGACGACATGAGACAGTGGGGCCAAAATATTTGGGATTCCATAAAGTCTAAATTGGGATATTTTTATTCAAGTAGCGACATTTCCTTTTCAAGGTTCTTTTCAAGTTTTCATTCGTAAGAATAAAAGTCTCAACAGATGACTTTGTTTTCAGACTCTCAGACTTACAGACCTTCAAAGAGGAAG
>NC_090746.1:107909735-107929735 GCF_036898095.1 Palaemon carinicauda | reverse complement strand
ATATATATATATATATATATATATATAGTATATATATATATATATATATATATATAAATACACTATATATATACATATATATCTATATCTATATATATAGATATATATACATATATATAAATATATATATATATATATATATATATATATATATATATATATATTTATATATATATCTATTTATATTCACACTGCACAAACATATATATATATATATATATATATATATATATAGAGAGAGAGAGAGAGAGAGAGAGAGAGAGAGAGAGGAGAGAGAGAGAGAGAGAGAGAGAGAGAGAGAGAGATGAGTGTGTGGTGTGTGTGTGTGTGTGTGTAAAAAAATCCATGTAATATATTTACATAAACTAATCACTTTCCTTCTTTTTAAATGAATGAAACTATAATGAACTATTTTTTGGATGTTTTTGATCTCCCTCATGATGCTATTGTGCAGAACAGGAAATGGCAAATTAGTTCGATATTGCATCAACAATATGTTTTGTATCCCCAAAACTTCAAAGATTTATTTAAAGCAAAACATGAAACTAAATTCAATTTATTGACGGTAACAAAGCAAAGGAAAATTGTAATGGATTCGTTTATATCTATGAACTTGTTTACGAGAGAGAGAGAGAGAGAGAGAGAGAGAGAGAGAGAGAGAGAGGAGAGAGAGAGAGAGAGAGAGAGAGAGAGAGAGAGCACTATTGTATTGTTTACATTATGGGATGATTAGAATTCCTTGAGAGAGAGAGAGAGAGAGAGAGAGAGAGAGAGAGAGAGAGAGAGAGAGAGAGAGAGAGAGAGAGAGAGAGTACTATTTTATTTTTTTCCATTAGAGAAGATTAGAATTCCAGTTTGGGAAAAAACATAAATGAATGTGAAATTACACTTAAACTTGAAAAATAATTGTCATAATACTACACTGAGAACCAACATTTAATTTGAGGATAATTTTTATAATATCAATAATTTCAATAATCTATATAATGTTATTATTAATACTAATCTAAATAATCTTAATAATAATAATAAAAACTTTAACGATTATGATAATGATTTTAACAATTTTACAAATAATAATAATTTTCGTAACTTCAATATTAATAAAACAAATATATGATTTCTGTTACTATGTTTTGCGAATACTAATGGGCTAACTAAACATTACTACGAGCTGATTGCTCGGAGTTAGGCACTACATATGTAAATAAGAATATAGTAAAATTTCATTCCAACCAGACATGGAATGTACTAGAAATTAAAACTTCCTAAATTATAAAATATCTTTTATAATGTAGAAAAATTTTATTTCAACCAGAGACGGAATATACTACAAACGAAAAAGGCGAGTAAAACCGAAAAGTACCAGTGCAAAATTTTAAAATCAGTTCGTCAATCAGGCCGCTTCTGTGCAATTCATTACGAAGGCTGCTGATTGGAAACTCCCTTGGGCATTATTCGTTTCAATTAAAACACCAATTAATGGCTTTTTAAATAGGAAATCCAAGCGGATATATAACGGGTCAGATTAATTTGAATAATCATTTAACAATATTTTGAATATTTTATTTCAGGTATTTAAGCGTGTTTCAGATATATTTACATTAAATCAATCGTTAGTTTTCGTGATTTCGTTTGATATATCATCAGTTTTAAGAGTTTAGTATTTCCCATCGGTATTCTTAGTTTTTTTGCAGACGAGGAACTATATTCTCTCTCTCTCTCTCTCTCTCTCTCTCTCTCTCTCCTCTCTCTCTCTCTCTCCTCTCTCTCTCTCCTCTCTCTCTCTCTCTCTCTATATATATATATATAAATATATATATATATATATATATATATATATATATATGTATACCACACAAACATTCACACACACACACACATATATATATACATATATCACTCACTCACTAAATCCCGTCCGGAATTCTCCGGGTTGGGTCCTGCATCTGATATCGCCATTCTCTCCATAACTCCTATCCAATGCCATCTGTGCCAGCTGCTGAAATGTCTCGCCTCCATTTGCTTTCTTGAAGGTTTTCACCCATGTATCTCTTGGTCGTCCTCTCGGTCTATTTCCGGCCACTTGACCATGAAGCACTATCTTTGGCCATCTGTCCTGTTCCATCCTCTGTACATGCCCAAACCATCTCCTCTGAATATCTTCCACTCTAATCAGAATTGTGTCCTCAACACCAGCCATTTCTCTCACTCTCTCGTTCGTAATTCTGTCCTCCCATCTTACACCACAGATTCTTCTCAGACATTTCATTTCAAAGGCTAATAACTTTTTCTCCTCTCTCTTCTTCAGTATCCAGCATTCAGCACCGTATATCACTGTGGGGATTACTATTGCTCTTAATAGCCTAATTTTCAACTTAATGGATATATTTCTATCTTTCCAGACTCTTCTTAGCCTTCCAAATGCTTTCTGGCCACTTGAGATTCGGTCTTGAATTGCTCTTTCCATCTTTCCATCTGCTGTGAAAAACACTCCCCAAATATTTAAACTCATTGACTTGTTCCACTTCTCCCCCTCTGATAGCTGTATTTCTAAGGGCCTCTCTCTGGCGTCCAATTTTCATACTTTTGGTTTTCTCTCTATTTATCACTAATTCATACCTACTGCACTGCTCCTCCACCATTCTCAACACTCTCTGAAGTTCCTCCTTAGTTTCTGCTAAAAGCACTATGTCATCTGCATACCTCATATTAGATATTTTTGTCCCTCCTATATCTATGCCACCCTCATAATCTCCAAGTGCCCATTCTCATTACCCAATCCAAGTATAGGTTGAAGAGGTGTGGTGATAGTGGGGCAACCCTGTATAACCCCACCAGTGGTTATGAAACTCTTCTGTCAAACACTTTCCTTTTCTTACTCTAGCCGATGTCCTTTCATACAATCTCCTGATGGTTTCCAGTATTTTTTGGTTCTATAATCCCCATTCCTTCAAAATCCTATATATATATATATATATATATATATATATATATATATATATATATAATATATATATATATATATATATAGTATATATATAAAATGTAGGACATATGTACACACATAAACACACACAGACATATATATATATATATATATATAATATATATATATATATATATATAATATAGATAGATATATATATATATATATATATATATATATATTATATATATATATATATATATATATATATATATATATATATATACTATATGTAAATACATATATATGCATATATATATATATATATATATATATATATATATATATATATATATATATATATATAATAAATATAATGTATTTGCAATTCAAACACTGCACCCATTCTTGTGTTATTCTCAATGCATGTTGAATATAGAGGATCATGGTCAACAATCTTCAAGAAAATTGGGGTACCTAGTCAGCTGGACCTGTCCCGGAGTAGTAATGGGTCTGCGGACGCAGTAAAACTCAATTTACTCTGGTGAAAGACGTTTGTCGAGATGCTGACATGTTCTTGGTGCATTTAGAGAAAATGTCAGATCAGGGGAAACGAAATCTGAACTCCAACTGCGATTGCATTGAGGTTCATGTTTATCGTCATATAGTGTGTACCCTGAAGCAAGAGAACTACATAAAGGTTTAAAGGTAGCTCATGAATGGTAGAGGCAAGTGATAGTGACATTGCCCTAGCAATTAGGACAATGGCCTGGAGACTGATCATATATCATATGATCAGCGCGCAAGCTTCCTCTCCACCCAAGCTAGGACCAGGGAGGGCCAGGCAGTGGCTGCTGATGACTCAGCAGATAGACCTATAGGCTCCCCCAGACTTTAGCTCACAAGGATGGTAAGGTTGCAGACACAAATGGCACTAACGAGTCTGAGCGGAACTCGAACCCGCGACTGGCAAACACCAGGCAGAGACGTTACCAATCAGGCCACAGCAACCCATAAGGGAGAGATATCATATCATAATCAAGATAATAATGCATAATGAAAATGCTAAACGGTGATTCTCTATATTGGTCATCTTAGTATTTTTTAAATTAAATTTAGATGGAACTATCGCTCCATTAAGAAAGACAACTACTCAATTGTAATGGGAGTTTTTGCTTTGTGTCGTGAATAATAAGACAATAAATTTGGCACACGTTACAGATGTACGAGATCGTAAACTTGGTTATGGCCGAATAAAAAGTGTTTTACTAAAACAAGCTAAACGGGTTAATTCGCATAGGAATAGCTGAAGACATGTACTAAAGGAAAATAGACTAATTTTCTCACATTAATGAAGGGAGATTTTTTAGTTGAGTCCTTTCTTCAATCGTAATACGATCCAAAGATGTTAACCCTTATCTGGCATTTTTTCTCACTATTTTACCTTTTTGTTTCTTATCACAGCTTCAAGCAAGAATAATCAGCGAATGGTCCTATACCTTATTCAGTCGTTAGGTTAGAGAGAGAGAGAGAGAGAGAGAGAGAGAGAGAGAGAGAGAGAGAGATAATATGTTAAGATTGATATTTTAATCGGAGTAGCTTCAACAAAACTCTACATCAACTTTTGGTCACCAATGTGCGTTGAGTGATAACTGAGAGGCGAGGTGAATGCAACTGAACTTTATGAAAAAATCATCGAGTTTACATACCAGAAATAACGTCACAAAAATTCAAACAAAATTAAAAATGAGCTATCAGGGTTATACAGGTTGGTTCTCAACCGCATTTCAGTAAAATACAGGCGAACGTTATCTACCTTACATTGCTATCATCTTTTACGGGTTGGTCACCGAAATATCCGTCTTTTACGCCAGTGTAACCGTTTTTAAAAGGGTAAAAATCCTGGAATAGATGCTGCCAGGCATTTACCGTTTTTTAATGCAAATTTTAAGTGTACGAGCGTGTATGAAACACGTACGGTACAAAAATCCCTTCCTGAGTTAATGTTTTTACTATTTTTATATTATTTACATCCTTCTCCCCTTTCCTTTTTTTATGAGTAGGTGCCACTGGAATAGTGGAAGCTTCCTGGTTCATTTAGTCTCTAGAGAATAGGTTACTCCTACTCTCATGACTTTTTTTTTTTTAATCTGAAATAGGTAAACCAAATAAAAACGTGAACTTGAAAATTATATATATTCCTGCTGGATTTGCATTCATTTTCCTGCTTTTATTTTTTATATTTTTCAAAACTGTTTCTTAAGTAACCTCTCTATCCTATAGTATCCGCAAATATTTAATGAAAAAAAAAACCTCGGTAAATAAAAACTTGAAATTTATAGAGAATGTTCACTGATATGTGCTAAAGTGTGTATTGCCTAGTGTGACTGTATGTTTAAGTGTGATATTCTCTCTCTCTCTCTCTCTCTCTCTCTCTCTCTCTCTCTCTCTCTCTCTCTCTCTCACACACACACACACACGCAAATCCTACAAAAAAAAAACTTGATATAATTCCATGAACATGTATAACTTTTATATAACTGAAGTGTCGTTTTATATATCGCATTGATTCCACGAGACATAATAATATCATAGAATTCAATACATTTTAATAACGCCTTTGAAAAATTATCATGCAAAATAAAAGCAGTTAAAATGACCCCGAACTAAAAAATTCTATATACTTATTCGAATTAATTTTCCCTGTCTTTTCTTTTGGTGTTTTCATATTTCTCTTTTTACTCCCTTTTCAGTTTCTGTTTGGGGTTGGACGAGAGAGGAGGGGAAAACTACTCTGAAGTTGCAAAAACATCACCATTCTTTTTTTTAATAGAGATATTTTTATTCCAAACCAAATACAGGACCTCAAGGGCTAAGGGACCTCTTCCTCACAAAATAAAAATAGGGAAGGAAAAATTCAACTTCATTCCAGTTCATTCAGGGGTTCCAGCATCAGAAAAGAACAGTAAATGGAGAGAAAAAGATTAAACAAGTTCTTTAGTAATGTACAGTTGGCTTCATTTATTCTGGTACACTGTCGTCTCCTTAGCCTCCCATGAACTGTACCGGAATTAATGAAGTGAACTGTACAATAGATGGGAAACTATTTGGAATTTTGTGCACATAAAAAACGCCTAAGGGTTCAAGGGTCGTGGTGGCCTATTAGAAACATCCCTGCCTGGCGATGGCCGGACGGTAGATCGAGTCCCGCTCTAACCCGTTAGTTCCTTAAGTGTTTGCACCCTCACCATCTTTTTGAGCTTAAGGTATGGGTTTGGGGAAGCCTATATGTTTACCTACTGATTAATTAGTAGCCATTTACCTTGTCCTCCCTGGTCCTAACTTGGATGAAGAAGGAGCTTGTGTGCTGATCATATGTATTATATGATCAATCTCTAGAGTGTTACCCTGCTTGGTAGGGAAGTGTCGCTGTCCTTTGTTTCTACCATTCATGAGCTACCTTCAAACCTTTAACCTTGCTATAATTCCTAATTCAAGATTGATTTAACCAGTGGTCAGCACTGGCGAGCAACCATATATTTTACTTTGAGACACATGACATGATTAATTAAAATGCTTAAAAGACAACCACAAAATATCCAGAGATAGAATGTTAATATTACATATTTGTTGAATAGAACAACAGGCAGTATAAAAAGTGGTGGCCGATGTGGTACCGTCCCTAATTGGTGAACGCCAGACTGGGATTTGAGTCCCGCTCAAACTCGTTAGCTTCTTTGGTCACTGCAACCTCACCATCCTTGTGAGCTAAGGATGTGGGGTTTGGAGAAGCCTAAAGGTTTATCTGCTCAGTTATCAGCAGCCATTACCTGACCCTCCTTGGTCCGAGCTTGGGTGGAGAGGAGGCTTGGGCGCTGATCACATGTAATATGGTTAGTCTCTAGGGCATTGTCCTGCTTGATAGGGCAATGTCACTATCCCTGGCCTCTGCCATTCATGAACGGACTTTAAACCTTCAAAAGACCATATCATCTCCTGCTGCTGCTGTTGCTTCTGCGTTTATTTGATTTATGTATGTTAATCGCATTAACCTTCATTAAACCACTGATCTCGCTGCCATTGTTAGTCGTAGGTTCCATTATTATTATTATTATCATTATTATTATCAATTGACAAGCTACAACCCTAGTTGTAAAAGCAGGATGCTATAAGCCCAAGGGGGTCCAACAGGGAAAATAGACCAGTGAGGAAAGGAAACAAGGAAAAAATAAAATATTTCAAGAACGGTAACATTAAAATAAATATCTCCTATATAAACTATAAAAACTTCAACATTTCCAAGTAGGAGAGATCTAGCTTAATCCATATTAAACAACAAAAGGCCTATAAAGGTTTTATAGTTTGGATTTTTAGATAAAAGGATTAACAATAACAATGTTCATTGCTTTCGGTCTGAATTAAAGAGGAAGCATGAACTATTTCGATATAGATTTGTCTCTATTTCCTATAAAACTATGACACATTTGTTGCAACATTTACAAACCTTCTCTATGAAATACTTTTTCCTTTGAAGACCAATAGTTTTGTTTTCACAGCTTCTCCAATATCATCCGGTCTATTGACCTATTTGCTTCTTTGATGATTTCGTATGGAGGAGATTGTTTTTTTTTTTTTTTCCATGGTACGGAGTGTAGCGTCAAATTCTAGTCAACTGACACTCACATTTTCTTTCCCAGTGCGGTGATTATGTCATACTTAAAGACACACTGCTATCGGTGGATTTCTAATCAAGAATATTCATATGATGGCCTCTTGGTAACGTCCTTGCCTTGTGATTGCCAGACTGGTGTTCATGTACTGCTAAAACTCTTCAGTTCCTTTGGTCGCTGCAACCTCACCCACCATGTGAGCTAAAGATGGGAGGTTTGGAGGAATCTATCTGTTGAGTCATCAGTAGCCATTAACTGGCCCTCCTTGGTTCCAGCTTGAGTGGAGAGAGAGCTTGGGCTCTGATCATATGTATATATGGTCAGTCTCTAGGGCATTGTCCTGTTTGATAGGGGAAGGTCACTGTCCCTTGCCTCTGCCATTTACGAGTGGCCTTTAAATCTTTAGAATGAGTGGGATGTCGGAAGGATTTTGCAAGATAACAACAGCAACAACAACAACAGTAGCAGCAGCAACAACAACAGCAAATGTTTGGCCAGATATCATCATCGCGTAGGGCAGTGCAGATTGGTGAAGGTGGGAGACTTTAGTCTGATTGCTCACAGCAAACCAATCTAGAAAGGGTGGCCCTGACTAGTACAGCTTTGTTTATCATGGCCATACTAAAACCCTTTCACCACGTTAAAGCATCCCCACTCAGAAAGATAACATTAAGAATGAATATAGATAAAACCAAAGTTACAGAATATATTGACTGATATTGATTGATCAGACTATGAAACACACTGGATGAATGGAAGCCTTTAATTATTATGGTAAGCAGCTCTTCTAGGAGAAGGACACTCCAAAATCAAACCTTTGTTCTCTAATCTTGAGTAGTGCAATAGCCTGTGTACCATGGTCTTCCACTGTCTCGGGTTAGAGTTCTTTTGCTTGAGGGTACACTTGAACACACTATTCTATCTTATTTTCTTCCTCTTGTTTTTGTTAAAGTTTTTATAGTATACATAGATATTAATTTTAATGTTGTTGCTCTTCTTAAAATACTTTATTTTTCTTTGTTTCCTTTCCTCACTGAGCTATTTTTCCATGTTGGAGCCCCTGGTCTTATAGCATCCTGCTTTTCCAACTAGGGTAGTAGCTTAACATGTAATAATAATAATAATAATAATAATAATAATAATAATAATAATAATAATAATAATAATAATAGTGCCATAGCTTTTATACCAGGGTCTTCCACTGTCTTGGGTTAGAGTTTTCTTGATTGAGGGTACAGGCGGACACACTGTTCTATCTCATTTTCTTCCGTTTGCTTGGTTACAGTTTTTATAGTTTATATAGGAGATATTTATTTTAATGTTGTTGCTCTTCTTAAAATATCTAATTTTTCCTTGTTTCCTTTCCTCACTGAGCTAATTTCCCAGTTGAAGCCCCTGGGCTTATAGCATCCTGCTTTTTTAACTAGGGTTGTAGCTTAGCATGCAATAATAATAATAATAATAATAATAATAATAATAATAATAATAGTGCCATAGCTTTTATACCAGGTCTCCCCCTGTCTTGGGTTAGAGTTCTCTTGCTTGAGGGTACACTTGGGCACACTATTCTATCTTATTTTCCTCCTCTTGTGTGGTTAAAGTTTTTATATCTATACAGGAGATATTTATTTTAATGTTGCCGCTCTTCTTGAAATATATTATTTTTCTCTATTTCCTTTCTTCACTGAGCTATTTTCCCTGTTGGAGCCCCTGGGTTTATAGCATCCTGCTTTTTCAACTAGGGTTGCAGCTTAACATACAATAATAATAATAATAATAATAATAATAATAATAATAATAATAATAATAATATCTATTTTGGAGTAAATAAAACGGATGGTGGTGGAGTGATAAAATGTCAAAGGGAGAATTCAGGGTATGATCAATGGATTAAAATTATGACTGAGGTATTAGAGAGCCATATCCCCCTGAGGATAAATGTCAACAAAAATGTCAAGCTGCTGAGATTAATATATATGTCATATCAATAGAATATGAATTCTATAACTACATTGGAAAAATGTAAGCTGGGCACAGATAGATATAAATACCTGATTTTAAAGGCTTTGGTGATGTTGAGAAGTCAGGGAATCATATAAATATTTTAACCTCAACTATGGTAATAAAATACTAAAATCCAGCTTTTAACCATCCTTGCTTTGGTAAATAATCGCTGTATGAAATGGAAAGACTGAAAATTACATCTGAACTCTTGCTATTATTATTATTATTATTATTATTATTATTATTATTATTATTATTATTATTATTATTATCATTATTATTATTATTACTTGCTAAGCTACAACCCTAGTTGGAAAAGCAGGATGCTATAAGCCCAGGGGCTCCAACTGGGAAAATAGGTCAGTGAGGAAAGGAAAAAAAGAAAAATAAAATATTTAAGAGGAACAAAAAGATTAAAATAAATACTTCCTATATAAACTATAAAAACTTTAACAAAAGAAGAGGGGGAAAATATAGAATAGCGTGCCCGAGTGTACCTTCAAGCAAGAGAACTCTAACCCAATACTGTGGAAGACTATGGTACAGAGGATTTGGCACTGCCCAAGACTAGAGAACAATGGTTTGATTTTGGAGTGTCCTTCTCCTAGAAAAGCTGCTGCTTACCATAACTAAAGAGTCTCTTCTACCTTTACCAAGAGGAAAGTGGCCACTGAACAATCATACTGTAGTAAGAAGAATTGTTTGGCTGCCATCAACATTAATTTTCTCTTCTTTTTTCATTATTTTCATTCATTAGCAATTATATTCTATAAGTAGATAATAAGATTTACTGATACATAGAATACACGATAATTAGATTTAAAGATACACAAAGAAATTTTTCTTTACAATTTCATTGTTATACATAAATTCATAATATATCATTACTATTTGTAATTTTCTGATTTTATACCACCTCTTTGCCATTCATGAGTGACCTTCAAACCTAAACCTTAAAAGGAAACCAGTTTGAGAGGGACCCAGTTTTATTTACAATCCTGTTTAAAGGTTTACGGTTTAAAGGCTGCTCATGAATGACAGGGCCAAGGAACAGTGACATTACCCTATCAAGCAGGACAATGCCATAGAGACTAACCATTTATACATATGATCAGCGCCGAAGCCCCTCTCCTACGATGCTAGGACCAAGGAGGGCCAGGCAATGGCTTCTGATGATTCAGCAGATATACCTATATGGTCCCCCGAACTCCCCTCCCCCATCCTTAGCTCACAAGAATGGTGAGATTGCAGCGACCAAAGAAACTAATGAGTTTGAGCGGGACTTGAACCCCAGTCTGGTATTCACCAGTCAGGGACGTTACCACATCGTGCACCACAACTTTATTTGGCATCGATACTTCACAGTTCGCTTCTCTTCACTGATATTGATCTTCCTCCAATAAACCAAACGAAAGTATAAAACGAGGGCTTACCCGATTCATTTATCCAATTAATTAGAGGTTATTAGAGCGCATAATTCTTGCAATGGATGACGGGTCTTTTCTTGTGACAGGTGAAACGTTTAATTTGCATGAAATGGCATCGCGGTTAACCGTTTCGATTTATTCAATTATTTATTTTCTTGAGTATTTTAGTAATTGTTTGCTTATCTATCTGTTTATTTGTTTATCTATTCGTTTGTTTAATAATAGTTTCCCTCATGATATTATTATTCATATTAGTATTAATGACATTTTCACAATTTCGAATCCCTTTTTGTCTAATATTCTATATTTGTTATTATGTTTACCTAGTTCTCTATCCAATCTCCTGAATCCATTATCTTTTATACAGAATACCTAAAAAAACAATAAGTATAAAATCGGTATCAACTTCTCGAACAAATATTCGTTTTATCAGTAAATCTATTGCACCGAATCTTTCTAACAGTTAATGCTAAAATTTAAATAATCATATTTATTAAAGATGCCAAGAAAGTAAATTTTCAGATAACAGTAGATAACAGTAGGGAACCAATGGTAGTTAGGTTGTAACAGAGAGGCGAGAGAAATGCAACTAAACTTTAACAGACAACAAGCTTATATACAAATACTTGCGAGCAAGAACATCACAAAAATGTCAAACCAACTAATGCATGAAAAAGCAAGCTTAAATGGGTTGTGTTATTAGTGTGGGGAGAGTAAGATATATATATATATATAAAAAAAGGGAAATACCATTACAATATAAGCTCGCGTATGAAACGCGTGCGGTACAAGAGTGTACCGCATGTGTATCACACATGCTCGTATACTGTAAGGTTTTTTTTTTCCCCGCTCTCTTCTCGCACTGATAACCCGTTTATGCCTATATGTTTGTCTCATTACGTCTGAATTTTTGTGCCGTTCTTGACTGCAACCGGTTGTATATATACTCTTGCTCTGTCCAAATAAAGTTAGTTGCAGTCACTCCACTTTTCAGTTAATACCTAACTGGTGCATCCGCACAATAATTACTTCTACATTCTTATAATACTTTTTCCTTGCAATAGCTTAAAATGTATATGAATTATTATTCATTTTCTGTTGATGCGAAAAGATATTGTTCAAGACGCTTGACATGTAAGCTGAATTAAGCATATATTGTGAATATTTAACAACCTTATAATGGTTCCTTTATTTTTACAAGGAGTTCATAGATTTTATTTTAGTTTTGAAAGTTTCAAAAGGGTGAATAGATTCAAATTAAAATAATACGACTTTTGTATGGTATGATTAGACATATGGCACTACGTATTGCATCTGTTATTAATTATTTCTTATAATTTTTTTCATTTAATTTAAGTATATTAGTGTTATAATTCAGCGTTTCTCTTTGATTTTTACTATCTCTTAACAGAGTGACCATTATTTTTAAATCAAAATATACAAAAAATAGATATATATATATATATATATATATATATATATATATATATATATATATATATATATATATATACAAACACACACACACACACACATATATATATATATATATATATATATATATATATATATATTAATGTTAAAGGCGTCCATTTCATCAGCTTTGTTTTCTAAACGAAATTGCTGTAAATTTTAATCTTTAGCGGAGTATATCTTTTCTACTTTTGTTCCTAAACGTATTTGGTTCTGGTTTTTGGTGGCCTATTGGAAACACCCCTGACCGGGATTCGAGTCACGCTCAAGCTCGATAGGTTCTTGCAGTGTCTGGCCCCTCACCATCCATGTGAGCTAAGGATGTAGGTTTGGAGGAGCATATAGGTTTACCTGCTGAGTCATCAGCAGCCATTGCCTGGCCTTCCCCAGTCCTAGCTTTATGGAGAGGAGGCTTGGACGCTGATTATATGTACAGTATATATGGTCAGTCTCTGTGGCATTATCCTGCTAGCTAAGGGATAGTCACTGTCCCTTGCCTCTGCCATTCATGAGCAGCCTTTAAATCTTAAGATTATCTCCACCACAGCTTTCCCCAATCCTAGCTTTATGGAAAGGGGACTTGGGAGCTGATTTGTAGTAAACGTTCAAACCCTTGTCTCTTTTCTATAATATGTTTTTTAAGTCTTCTACTTATTACTATTAATGTTACGGGTTACGTTTTGTATGTGAACATGAGGAAAATACAGAATTGTATACACACAAATTGATATACTGCTAAGTATGTTACGTTTATTTTTATGTAAATATGAGGAAAAATATAGAATTATATACACGCAAATACTTATACTGCAAAATATCTCTCCTTTCTACAAATGCAATCGATACTTTTTTTTTTTTTTTTTTTTTTTTGCAGTCTTCTACTTATTAATATCAATGTCACGTGTTACGTTTTTTCGTGAAATTATTATTATTATTATTATTATTATTATTATTATTATTATTGTTGTTGTTGTCGTTGTTGTTGTTGTTGTTGTTGTTACAAGTTAAGCTACCAGGCTCGTTGGAAAGCAGGATGCTAAAAGACCAATAGCCCAGTGAGGAAAGGAAATAAGGAAATAAATAAATATTAGGTAACAAACATTTAGTTTTTGACCATCTATCAATGAAGTGTAATATATAAACGTAAAAATTTATAGATTATATACTTTTAAAACTTTATGCGTCAAATATAAATGAATTTCAGTTATATTGAATCATTTAAACCAATATGAAAATATAAACCCAAAATCTATACTTAAGACTTCAGATACAATACCATTAATCACTGTATACGCAAATTACACCCATAAACTATAGGACCAGTCAGTAGAGCGCAGACCTCCGCAGCGGCAGCCCTATATCTCGATCTTTTGCTCGACCTTCGACCTTAGCATGTATCAATTGGCGTGGATTTTCATGCACTCAAATATGAACCAAGTTTGAAATCTCTGTGACAACGATATCCAAACTTATGGCTGATTGCGGGGAATTGGACATTTTGCTTGATCGTGACCTTGACCTTTGATTTTGACCTTTAAAAATTTTACTATTTCCAGCTTTTTACATAACAGTTAATCCCTGCAAGTTTCATTACTCTACGATTAAAATTGTGGCCAGGAAGCTGTTCACAAAGAAACACAACACGTACAAACAAACACACAAACAGGGGCGAAAATATCATAACATCCATATAAATTCGTTGGCGGAGGTAAATATTGCACTGGTCTCAGACTCACTAACTTTTCCTGATTTCAATTCTGTGAAACTTCATCACCGAGGGAAATAAAAACTCGAAAATGTCGGCCAGTTACATCAATTCAAACATTTACAAACAGCCATTTCAAGCGCCTTTGGGAATGAGCCTCTGGAAAAAAATTGATTCATCTCTCATTCCAAAAAATAGGTAACAGGATAAAGTTTTCCAGAACTTCATGGTCAATTTTTTAGTAAAGGGCTAAACGTATATTTATCAAAAAGAATGTTGAAACTGCATTCAGTGTAATATATATATATATATATATATATATATATATATATATATATATATATATATATATATATATATATATATATGTATATATGTATATATATATATATACACATACATCTATATACATACATACATACATACATATTTATATATATATATATATATATATATATATATATATATATATATATATATATATATATATATATATATACAGGCAAGAAACATATTCAGCATTGATCCATCACCAAGTGGACAACAGTAATCACACGATGAATTCATTTCTAATTTTACTTATACCAAATGTTATGCAATATATTGCAGATGAGTTAGATATAGTAAAAATAGAAGTAATTTTCATATTCATAATCGAGCTTACCATTTATTTATCCAAACGGATCCGTATATTTGAACAGAGGTAATATTGCATTAGACTTTCAAATGGGTAATATATAATATATTCCTCGTATGACATGAATGTTTTATTTGCATGCATTCGGTATAAGTCAAATTGAAAATGAATGTTATCGGGTGATTACTGTTGTCCACTTGGTGATTTATCAATGCTCAATGAGTTTGCTTCCCAAATATATATATATGCATATGTATATATATATATATACATATATATATATATATATATATATATATATATATATATATATATATATTATGACGTTAAGGAATGGTATTATGGTCAACAACCTGTAAAATATAGTAACAAAGAAGGGTACGAATTACGGTCACCTGTATTTCTGAAAATACGGCTGAGAAATGTATATTTTTACGGGGAATTGCCGATTAAAATAAATTATTTTTTTACAATGTACCTTATAACAAATTTCCATTTACTCACCACAATCCCAATTTATTCCATCCGCTTTCCCTGTGTGAATAAACACTCAAATTTACGATATTATACTATAAAGGCAGCTATAAATATCTAGGTGTATTTTTGCTTTACATAAACTAAACATAATCGATGTTTAGGACTCGAAAAAACGAGTTTAAAATATCTTGATCAAACAGTCCTCCTGTATTAATGTGTTTAAATAGTCTGTATTGCCCACAAAATTGTTTACCTTTCTATATTATCTACGCCACAAAAAATTATAACAGCCTTAGCCTACTTTTCTTGCTTAATAATTAAGGGTCCCTCTCCAGTTCCGTAGAGACGATGAAGTTTCATAATCTATGTATACTTTCGTGCATTTAAATTCCGCTGTATATGTTAAGATTTTTCTGACTTATTTGTCGAAGATACAAAAACACACACCTACACACATACACTTATATATATATATATATATATATATATATATATATATATATATATATATATATATATATATATATATATATATATATATATATATATACATATATATATATGTATATATACGTTTAAAATATATATACATAAATATATATATATATATGTATATATATAATATAACTATATATATATTTATATAAATATATATATGTGTGTGTGTACGTGTGTGTGTGTGATGTGTATGTGAGTGTATGTGTTTATGCGTGTGTTTTATTTGCCATTAAGCTTATCCATTATGGGTTAGTGCCAGATACTGCATTCCCAGTTTAATTAAAGTACCCCATTATGCCAAATTCTAGTATATGACACCAATAATAATAATAATAATAATAATAATAATAATAATAATAATAATAATAATAATAATAATCATTTCGATAATTTTAATAATAATAATAATTTCGATCATTTTAATAATAATAATAATTCTAATAATAATCTCATTAACAAACATATCTCCACAATTTTTCTTTATTCGAAAGTGTATTAGAATAAAATCAAACCTGTCAAAATATTCTCTAACTTCCTTTCCTTGTGTGACCGTCAATGCCCTTTGTGGCTTCCTTCAAGCATTGAATCAGTTCATGAATTTAGATTAGAATTCGCTTTATTCCCGAAAACGTAATTTCCTATATTCACTGAATAAAACGATAAATCCTTCATTTTCAGATGGGGTTTGCCGAGTTTGGTATACCGGTTGCAATAAGATTTTTATCAAATATGAATTCCATTTTAAGGATAATATCCGGTACGATTCACATAAATTATGCATTGATACCATAAAATATCGTTTTATAAAGGAACAGTCCTTTTTTCCAGCAGTTTTATATTATTATTATTATTATTATTATTATTATTATTATTATTATTATTATTATTATTATTATTATTATTATTATTATTATTATTATTATTATTATTAGAGAGAAGTAGAAAGACCGAGTAATAATGGGTTTGATAATACTGCCCAGTCTTTATTATTATCATATTACTAGTATATGCGACCCGCCAAAAAGGAAATTTTAATCTTTAGAAAGATATGCACACACAAATACATTAAACCCTTTCCTAACTATAAAATCTCTCGCTAGTGTATGACTACTCTCTCTCCCCCCTATCCGAGGGACGGAGAGAGACCAGTAGTTATACGACTTGTCGCTGAACGTGACCGAAATATATATATATATATATATATATATATATATATATATATATATATATATATATATATATATATATATAGATAGATAGATAGATATATATATATATATATATATATATATATATACATATGTATATATATACATATATATACACATATATTTACTGTATATATATATATATATATATATATATATATATATATATATATATATATAAAGAGAGAGAGAGAGAGAGAGAGAGAGAGAGAGAGAGAGAGAGAGAGAGAGAGAGAGAGAGAGAGATTTGCTTTTTACTATATAGGGAAGTGATAACCCAGAAGATTTAGGGTCCGGCAACGCAACCTGTCCATTTTAGTAAATATTAATAACATATAATTATATATTTGTTATTCTTCTTAATAAGTATTGGATACGCATTTTCCTTTAAAGAAATAGATTTAAGATGCTAATCGACAATTCTGATATCAATAATACGATTATCCACAAAAAATATTTTGATTGAAATCTAAGTATTTAATATTTCCTTGAGTTTGGATTGAATAATAAATTTTACTGGAAAAAACATGGGCTTTGAAAAACAATATTATCTCCTCTTCATCCCAAATTAATATCATCATTGCGTAAATTTAATTAATTTTCATAACGAAGCGGAGATGAATTAATGATTAATGTGCAAATGAAATATGATGGGCAATTGTATTTATTAATAAAAATATCAAGACTTAAAAAATCCTTACCACTTTATACTCCGGGTCATATTCAGGTACAAAAACATTATTATCTTCGCCTCTCTGTCTCCACACAATACACTTCAATGCAATGATTTTCGGAAAATTAAAGGAATTAGGTCATTTGAAACAAAACGATCTGAAAGTTCAATAAACTACATCAAAACGAAAGTTGTGTTTTTTGCGAATTGGGCAGTCAGTTACGTGGATATATATTTTTTTTCCTATCCTCATTATTATCTAATTGTTGGTTGATAATTTTTTTTGAATGCATGAGCTGTGATTTAGAATTTCTGGACCCAACATAAGAGATAAAGACATAAGAACTACTTATGTTTATGTCTATGACAAGGAATAACAAAGAAACATATATATATATATATATATATATATATATATATATATATATATATATATATATATATATATATATATATATATATATATATATGTTACGGTCATTTTGAGGAATTGGTCATTTTCCAAACTGCCCGGTCATTTTGGAAAATGACCAAAATATCTGTCAGTATGCAAAATGCCCAAATAATTGTAGTCATTTTGGAAAATTACCGGAAGTTTAGTCATTTTGCAAAATGACTATTAGTATCGTTGGTCATTTTGTAAAGTTACCCCAATAGCTGCTGGTCATTATGCAAAAAAAAAAAAAAATAATAAAATAGTAACTTAAAATTGATTAGGAAAAGTCTAAGTGTCAGTTAGTTCCTACGGAGGTTCGGCCGAGGACGGAAATATTCGTGCTCCTGTCATCACTTATTTGTTGCAAGTATATTATACACTGAAAAGCCTCACAGTGGATCACTTGACCAAGATGATATGCCTTCGAGCCCTTCAGACTAAGACTTCCGAGGAGGTAGCTTTTCACCTGGTTGACATTTTCTGTGACAAAGGAGCCCCTCATATTCTTCACTCTGACAATGGGAGAGAATTTTCAAATAAGGTAATCAAAGAAGTTCTGGCTATGTGGCCAGAATGTAAGCTAGTTCATGGGAAACCAAGATATTCTCAATCACAGGGTTCCGTGGAACGAGCAAACAGAGATGTTAAAGCAATACTCGCTTGCTGGATGAAAGATAACAACACTACACAATGGTCAAATGGACTGCGCTTTGTTCAGTGGCAGAAAAACACGCGCTTCCATTCTGGAATTGGCAGGACACCTTATGAAGCCATGTACGGAGAAAAGGCTCATCTTGGTATTTCTGCTGTCAACATACCAGAAGAAATAATGGAAGGCATGGAGACAGAGGAGCAGCTTGCAGAAGCACTTTGTTCAGTTAATGAAGAGGATCAAAATGTAGAACAGGGGAGAAGTGCTGAAAGTTGTGCCATAAATTGCAACTCGTGTGGTCAAAACATTCCATGTCATCCTTCTGGTCAATGTTGTTCAACTGTAAATGACAATGTTGATTAGCCTGTGCAATAAAAATCGTAGCATTCAGGCTGAACGAAGGGAATCGAAATACAACAAGAGACGCAAGCTTAAAAAAAAATGAAGGATAAATCAGTACAGCGTTTCAAGCCAGCCCTTACAGGGGACACTGTCATGATTCCGATTCCACTTGTTGACCGTGGACGAACGGAGTTTGCGAATGCAAAGGCAATTATAACTGAGACAATGGATGGCGGAACTTACAGACTAGGGACAAAATATGGTTTACCTAAACTGGTGTACAGTCGGAATCAGTTCACTTTATGTGCTGAAAAATTTATGTCACTCGAAGAGGTAATAAAGGATCGCGAAGTGAAGTCTGCGAGAGGTAGCTATTGCAGATTCGATGGGACATGGCCAGGGGATGAGTAAGTGTAGCTGCACCCAGTCATGTCGGACCAGACGCTGTCAGTGCTTCAAAAACGGAGTATTGTGCAACAGCAGATGCAAATGCAGCAACTCTTTTTCAAACAAGTCAGATAATGCTAATTTTGATAATTGTTGAAATAATTTTCAAGTTTAGTTATAGTTCTTTCAGTATTCAAATATACTTGTAAAGTGTAATGTAAGTTTTTAATGTTGAATAAATAAAACACACACCTTTATTGATACTTGGACTTTTCCTAATCAATTTTAAGTTAATATTTGTTTATTTTTGCATAATGACCAGCAGCTATTAGGGTAATTTTACAAAATGACCAACGATACTAATGGTCATTTTGCAAAATGACCAAACTTCAGGTCATTTTCCAAAATGACCACAATTATTTGGGCATTTTGCATACTGACAGATATTTTGGTCATTTTCCAAAATGACCGGGCAGTTTGCA
>NC_090746.1:107902235-107904735 GCF_036898095.1 Palaemon carinicauda | reverse complement strand
AGTTGTGACCGCAGTTTTAGCAATTCGGTTTCTTAATTAAAGTATATATATATACAGTATATATACATATATATATATATATATATATATATATATATATATATATATATATATATATATATACATATATATATATGTATATATATATATATATATATACATATACATATATATTCAAATAAGTCATATATACATTAATGTCTGGATTTTCTTAACGACCTGGGGATCAGAGCCCCAGGCGAAATCACACAAAGACAAAAGATTCTGACCGGCCGGGAGTCGAACCGTGGTCCAGGAAACTTGCATGAACAGTGACCTACCACTTGGCCAAGAAAGAAAGATAACACACGTCTAAATGTGCAATAAATATATATATATATATATATATATATATATATATATATATATATATATATATATATATATATATATATATATATATATATATATATATATATATGTATGTATATATATATACTTCGACGACGACGACGACTTGAACGACTTCGACTTCAACATATGCTCATATTCTAACAGACTAATTTTGAATAAATACTGAACAATAGAACTAGGAAAAGCTAAAGAAATGGTACAGTTAGAACTACAGAAAAAGGGCAAGGATTTAATATAAAATAATAAACAGAAAAGAATACAACGTGAAGTACAAGTGATTGCTTAAGGAATAATGTTGACTGTGCATCCTTACGTAACTTATGCAAAATATGTGCAGAGGGTTTTTTTTTTTTTAAATTAAATACTTTATTTTTACTATATTCGGTGGGAGTTAATAGAACAAATGGAAATTATCAAATAAAAATATTTGTTACCCTTGACGTGTTATGCCATTACATACTGATATACCTTCTGACCAAACTTCACAACTTCTTGGTTCCATTGATTGATTGATTGATTATAAGTTATCTAGCATCCTGACTCTTGGTCCCATTCTCCTCAAATACATTAATAAACAAACAAACAATTGCAAGGTGATCGTATCGTCATTTTTATTCAATATTCAATAGCAATTATTCAATATAAAAAAAAAAGTTGTCTTAAATTTTATACAAATTTGTTGTTCCATGTCTTTTTCTAGCCCGCCTAGATGAATCACATTGTTAAAAATTTGCCGTAAAATCTGTAAAAATACTAGAATAAATGTTGTCAGGCATTCATCGTACTAAAAACGGATATATTGACGTAAAGGAGTGACATTACGGTCACCAACCTGCAAAAGATAATAACAAAATATTGTAAAAATTACGGTCGCCTGTATTTTACTGATATACGCTTGAGGACAGTATATTTTAACGGAGAATTTTCGATTAAAATTACGTTTTTTAACAGTGCACATTTATACTGGTTAACTCTATTTATGTAAGTTGTGGATATTTCGTGATATTCATTACTTTAGATCTTATCAGATAAGATTCTCGATGTGTTAGCCTTTTGATCGTAAATCTTAGAGAGCCATTAGCTAATTCATTATATAGTTCCTTATTACTCAGATACTAACAGTGTTTCTATAGGACAATCTCACACATTAACTGCAATGTCACACGGCAGAATAATCGTTGTAATTACTTTCCACCTCGTGAGTTTCTTGACGTGTTTTGTTATCATGATTGCTAATCACTTTTTCACCGTTCCGGAAACTGTAATCATATGTAGTAGTTAATCCTTATAAATAATATATTTTGGACCACGAAGGGTTTAGATTAATAATGAAGAGCATTCAGTGGTATATGTGTAGAATAACTGTGGAAGTCATAATTATTGGATATCCGAAAATCAATTGAAATTAACTAAAAAGGCAGAAATTGTCGAAAATGTAAAAATATATACAAACAAATTTTCCTCTTTTCATGATTCATAGGAAAGTCGGATTAAGTATATTAATGTAAACGCGACCAATGCACAATTGACCACGCATATATATATATATATATATATATATATATATATATATATATATATATATATATATATATATAATATATATATATAATATAAATAAATGATGCACACAATTAATTGATGTTTTAAAAGCAATAAGAGAGAAATCGTGGTCGAGGACAAATGTAGTGAAAACTATATTTTCTTATAAACTTCATCTGCCATCAATGTCATCAATTCTGGCTAAGAACTTCATTTCTTCTTCTTTAATTGTCTTCATCTTTAATTAAATGATTCAGGAATCTTGTTCTAAAAACATAATATCTATCATCAATTCTAACTTCCAAAGAGTCCATGTTTTCTTCTTTAATTAAATGAATCAGGAATATGGTATTAAATACTTGAGATCCATCATCAATTTCTGGCTTAAAAAGTCCATGTTTTCTTCTTTAATTAAATGATTCAGGAATCTGTTTCTAAAAAGTAATGACCTATCATCAATTCTGGCTTCCAAAGAGTCCACGTTTTCTTCTTTATTATCATTATCATTATTACTAGTCAAGATACAACCCTAGTTGGAAAAGCAAGATGCTATAAGCCCAAGGGC
>NC_090746.1:107882235-107889735 GCF_036898095.1 Palaemon carinicauda | reverse complement strand
TGCCAAAAATTTAAATACAGAAAAGGATTTGTTAGTCTTAATCTAAAGCCATTATCACTGTAATAAAAAAGAAAGAAAGAATAGTTGGTGATAATGACTAGATAATTAACAGAGCGAGGCATTCCCGAAAGAAATAAAGTAAACAAATAATAATGTTTTAGGCAAAGAAGACCCTGCATTTAAAAGCCAAAAGAATCCACATGCAGGTAAATAGTTCTCGTAATGAAAAACATTTAAAGCGTTTATTGCAATACAACAGAATATGCGTATTTTCGTTAAAAAACAATGCGGTATTACGTAGGGCTCACAGAGAGCCAATGGGCCTGAATTAGTCCTGAATTAGATGTAAAGTTTTGGCTCACGTTTTCCAGAATTGCCAAAAAAAAAGAGAGAGAAAAAAAAAAGAATGAGTAGAGCATTTTTTTTCTTTAAAGCTGAAAGATTGGATTGCTTAGGAGATAGAGAGATATAGATAGATAGGTAGGTAAATAAATATATAGATAAAGAGATATATAGAAAGATAGCTAGGTCAATAAATATATATATACATATATATACATATATATATATATATATATATATATATATATATATATATATATATATATATATATATATATATATATATACATATATATACAGATATTTATAAATGTATAGATAAATAGATATATACAGATAGATAGTTAAAGAGATATATATGATTATCTCAGTTGAATACCAAATATTGAAAACTGGAAAAAGATTTGTAAGTTTTAATATAAAGCCATATTCACTGTAATAAGAAAAAAAGAAAAAAATAGTTGATGATAATGAATAGATAATTAACAGAACGAAAAGAAACAAAGAAAACACAAAAAAGATAATATTTTATGCAAAGAGGACCCTGGATTTAAAAGTCAAAAGAATCCACATCCAGTTAAATAGTTCTCGTAATGAAAAACGTTTATTGCAATACTACAGAATATGCGATACTATCGTAATAAAACAAAGCGGTATTACGCAGGCCTCACAGAGACCTAATGGGCCTGAATTAGTCCTGAATTAGATGTAAAGTTTTGCCTCGCGTTTTCCGGAATTGCAAAAAAAAAAGTAATAAAAAAGTTAGCCTCTTTTTTTTCTTCTGTAAAACTGAAAGATTTTCAATTGCTTTAAAGAAAGATAGATAGAGATATATAGAGAAATATAGATAGATAGCAATATATAGATAGAGACATACAGATAAATAGGTAGGTAAATAGATAGATAGAGAGATATATAGATAGATAGGAAGGTATATATATATATATATATATATATATATAGATAGATAGATAGATAGATAGATAGATAGATAGATAGAAAGATAGATAGTTAGATAGATAGATAAATATGTAGGTAAATAGATAGATAGAGAGGGATATAAATACATAGGAAGGTAAATAGATTAGAGAGAGATATATAGACAGAGGTAGGTATAAAGATAGATAGATATATAGACAGAGGTAGGTATATAGATAGAGAGATATATAGATAGATAGGGAGGTATATAGACATATAGAGATATATGGAGGATACACTAGGGCACGTTATTTCTATCTTGTTTCTCTTCCTCTTGTTTTTATGAAGTTTTTATAGTTTATATATGATAGATCTAATTTAATGTTGTAAAAGATATTAAAATATTCAATTTTAATTGTTATTACTTCTCTTATAGTTTATAAGAGAAATAAATAAACTACAAAAGAAGTATTGAACAATCAAAATAAAATATTTTAAGAGCCATGATATTACATTAGCTCTTTCATATATAAAGAAGAGGAAGTGAAAAAAGATAGAACAGCGTGCCCGAGTGTATCCTCAAGCAAGAGAATTTCCTTCAATGGCAATCAACTTCAATGATATCGGATACATATATTTACCAACATTTACCAAATTATAAACTAAGGAAAAAATATTGACAAAAAAAAAAAAGAAAAAAAAAGGTTTCGTTGATGATAACTAATTTAGTTACCTAATTGGTACACCAATTTATTATAATGTAGAACGCATTGTGAAGCATTGAAAATAGCAGTGATTACTCAATAATTGGCGGACCCAATTCAGTTCATTTTACGCTATTTGACAGGACATTAACATTCTATAGAGTGAAAATGTTCCCCACAATTTCTGTGTTCACAGTAATGTTAGCTTTTACTCAAATCAGCCATGTATTTGGAAAAGCTGAAGGTATTGACATGTGTGTTATTTTGGTACCAGCAATAATTGTGTTCTTTCCCTTTTTTTCATTACTTTTATGATAGGGTTCTTTCAGTTTTTCCATGATAGAAATGTTTTAATATTATATATATATATATATATATATATATATATATATATATATATATATATATATATATATATATATATATCCAAATAAGCCATATATATTTTTGATACATTAATGTCTGGATTCTCTTAACGACCTCGGGATCAGAGCCCCGAGGTCGTTAGGAGAATCCAGACGTTAATATATCAAAAATATATATGGCTTATTTGAATACGAAAAACACGTCTAAATGTGCAAAATTTATCATATATATATATATATATATATATATATATATATATATATATATATATATATATATATATATATATATATTATATATATATATATATATATATATATATATATATATATATATATATATATATATATATATATATATATATATAATATTAGCACATTTCCATCATGAAAAATAAAACTGAAAGAACACAAAGTTATCGCTGGTACCAAAATAACACTAAATATCTAGCCATCCCTTTGGCAGGTCGCATACTCTAGTAGGAAATTAATTATAATATTAATAGAGGAATGCACACATATAATAATTTCGATAATGCAGTATGTAATTAAACTGTTACTATACCAACCCCATTACCTTCAGAAATTATAACGTGACCTTTCGGAAATAGTAAGATTTCTGACAGACTGGAATTAAAATTCATTCATGGAACAATGCAGTCATGTGATACGAATGCTTTTACTAATAGAATCTCCACCCTGACTGCATTTCCAATTATGTAACACATGTCTAGTTCATCCTCCCAAAAAACATTTCGATAAAGGAGACAATGCTCGTTCAGTAGTAACTATTGATTACAACACAAGTTAATGATAGTGTTGCAAAGTAGCTTTTAAGTGACTTTATTCAAAAAGATAAAGAGCTTATATACAGACGGTTGAGGGTAACAAGGGCACAAAAATTCCAACCCTGTGAAACATGCAATGGCAAGCTTAAATAGCTTTTTTCTATTATCAGTGAGAGAGAGAGAGAGAGAGAGAGAGAGAGAGAGAGAGAGAGAGAGAGAGAGAGAGAGAGAGAGAGAGAGAGAGAGAGCAAGTAGTAGGTTGGCAAGGGCACCAACTGCCCGTTGAGATACTACCACTAGAGAGTTACGGGGTCCTTTGACTGGCCAGACAGTACTACATTGGATCCCTCTCTATGGTTACGGTTCTTTCTCTTTGCCTGCACATACACCGAATAGTCTGGCCTATTTTTTACAGATTCTCCTCTGTCCTCATACACCTGTCAACATTGAGATTACCTAACAAAAATTCTTCACCCAAGGGGTTAACTACTGCCACTTTCCTCTTGGTATGGGTGGAAGGGACTCTTTAGCTATGGTAAGCAGCTCTTCTAGGAGAAGGACACTCCAAAATCAAACCATTGTTCTCTAGTCTTGGGTAGTGCTATAGCCTCTGTACCATGGTCTCCCACTGTTTTGGGTTAGAGCTCTCTTACTTGATGGTAAACTCGGGCACACTATTATATCTAATTTATCTTCCTCTTATTTTTTATAGTTTATATAGGAAATATTTATTTTAATGTTGTTACTGTTCTTATTATTATTATTATTATTATTATTATTATTATTATTATTATTATTATTATTATTATTATTATTATTATTATTATTATTATTTTACTTGCTAAGCTACAACCCTGTTTGGAAAAGCATGATGCTATAAGCCCAAGGGCTCCAGCAGTGAAAAATAGCCCAGTGCGGAAAGGAAACAAGGAAATAAACAAACTACAAGAAAAGTGATGAGCAATTAAAATAAAATATTTTAAACATATTAGTAACATTAAATTAAACAATAAAAACTTAAAAAACAAGAGGAAGAGAAATAAGATAGAATAGCTTGCCCGAGTGTACCCTCAAGCAAGAGAAAAATATATAGATAGATAGATAGATAGATAGATAGATAGATTTACACCGATATCCCAGAATGTACAGGAGCAATGCCATTAAAAGCGAATAAGTTTTAAACTCTGTAATAATGGGAAATGCAGGATTCTATAAGCCCAAGGGCACCAAGAGTGAAAAATAGCCCAGTTATGAATGGAAACAAGGAAATAAATAAACTACAAGAGAAGTAATGAACAATTAAAATAAAATATTTTAATAATATTTAATAACATTACATTAGATCTATCATATATACACTATAAAAACTTAAAAATAAAAACAAGATGAAGAAAAACAAGATAGAATAGCATACCTGAGTGTACCCTCACGCAAGAGAAAGATAGATAGATAGATAGATAGATAGAGAGAAGATTTATACCGATCTCCCAGGAGGTACACGAGCAATACCGTTAAAAGCGAATCAGTTTAAGCTGTGCAATAATGGGACCCCTATAATGGCTGTCTAACGATTACCTATAGATCAATGTGGGACTAAACCATTTAACAACAGAAGAGACATAGTTCTATGGAATGAGAAACTGAATGACTACTATTGGCTTTATTTCTTTTTCCTTACTCGTGATATCCTTCGACTGTGTTCTTTAACATTTAAGCGCTTTGAAAATAGCAGTTGAAAAAGCTTTCATTTTTACAGAATAGAAAATTATACGTTCGTTTATAGCACAATGTTTTGTACACTGTTAAAAATAATCGTAATTTTAATCGGAAATTCTCCGTAAAAATATATTGCTTCCAGAAGTATTTCAGTAAAATACAGGCGACCGTCATTCCTATTCTACTTTGTTATCATCTTTTACGGGTAGGTGACAGTAATATCACTCCTTCACCTAAATATATCAGTTTTTAAAACGGTATATGCCTGGAAACATTTATTCCATGATTTTACCGTTTTTGAGGTAAATTTCAAGTGCATATTAGATATTTTTTCTTAAAAATTCTTTGATTGCTCTTTTTCATGGAATGGATCAAAATATATTTTAGAATTTTTCTGATTTTGTTGAACCAAGAGTTGATCTTATTTCTCGACCTTTTGCTTGACCTTGACCTTTGACCTTAACATGTATTAAATGGCGTGGATTTTCATACACTCATATATGAACCAAGTTTAAAGTCTCTGTGACAACGACGTCCAAACGCATGGCTGTTTACGAGAATTGGACATTTTGCTTGACCGTGGCTTTGACCATTGACCTTGACCTTTCAGAATTTAATAATTTCCAGCTTTATATATAACAGTTAATCCCTGCAAGTTTTATTACGATTAAAATTGCTTGACCGTGACCTTAACCTTCGATCTTGACCTTCCAAAATTTAATCATTTCCAGTATTTTATATAACATTTAATCTCTGCAAGTTTTATTACTGTACGATCAAAATTGTGGCCAGGAAGCTGTTCACGAACAACCACACAAACACACAAACAAACACACAAATAGATGGTAAAACATAACCTCCTTCCAACTTCGTAGGCGGAGATAACAATGGAAAAATAACCGTTTTAGTTTCATTTCTCTACGATCAAAATTATAGCCAGGAAGCTGTTCACGAACAACCACACATACACACAAACAAACACACAAATAAAGGGTAAAACATAACATACTTACAATTTCGTTGGCGGAAATAACAATGGAAAATAACCGCTTCAGAAAAATAGTCCTTTTTTGAGCGGTAGAGAGACCTTAGAATAAGAAGCCAACTTTAAGCATTCCTAACTTAATCAAGGGCCGTTTTTCTTCGTTCTTCGATGCAGCTCAAGAATCCATCCTTGCTACATGCCCAGGGAGAGAGAGAGAGAGAGAGAGAGAGAGAGAGAGAGAGAGAGAGATTCAGCATATGTAAGCAGTTTTTATATATACTAGTATACGTGACCAGTCAAAATGACGGATGAATATTTAGATAGATATGCACACATACATAGAAGTAACCCTTCCTACCCCTCCCCTTTTCCTCTCGGGGTAACCCCCTCTCACCAAGGTATGACTACTTCCTCTCCCCTAACCAGAGGGACGGGGAGAGACAGTAGTTATATGTCTGAAAGTGCTCCTGACGGTGACCAGAAAGAAGCACACACACACACGCACACACACACACATATATATAGATATATATATATATATATATATATATATATATATATATATATATATATATATATATATATATATATATATATATATATATATTATATGCATGTATATATAATGGTATAGACTGTATATACATACATATATACATACATATTTATATACATACATACATATTCATATGTGTGTATATATATATATATATATATATATATATATATATATATATATATATATATATATATATATATATATATATATATATATATATATAAAGAGAGAGAGACAGAGAGAGAGAGAGAGAGAGAGAGAGAGAGAGAGAGAGAGCATCTGTTTATTATACAGGGGAGACATCCCCTATCCATCAATGTCCTGTGTGTATTTGCTCGGAATGTATATTCCTTTGTACATGTGTATACAGGAAGTGCAAGGGGCAATAAAGTGTTTATTTGCACAGGGTATCATCTGTAAACTCGTATCTAAAATATACTAATCGGGTGGATTTCAAAGACAAATGAAACTGAATAGAATTCAAATTTAACTCTTTCAAGGGGATTTTATTTATTGGTTTCTCTTGATGAGATGGTATTGATTGGCATTCCAATATCAGTAATTCTTCATCAATGGAAGGCCAAATGATAAGATTGATTATTATTATTATTATTATTATTATTATTATTATTATTATTATTATTATTATTATTATTTTCTAAGCTACAACCCTAGTTGGAAAACTAAAATGCTATAAGCCCACGGGCTCCAACAAGGAAAATAGCCCAGTGAGGAAAGGAAACAGTAACATCAAAATAAATATTTCCTATATAAACAATAAGAACATTAACAAAACAGGAGGAAGAGAAATAAGATAGAATATAGAATAGCGTGCACGAGTGTAGCCTTGAGCAAGAGAACTCTAAGCCAAAATGATTGATTCATTTCGAGTTTTCTGGCATCCTGATATCGAAGGTCATTGACACCGATATTGTTTGTTATATATAAAGAATAAAAGGGATTCTATAAATAATGAATAAAGGGGTATTCTATATATATGAAAAATAAAAAGGTATTCTATAAATAAAGAATAAAATGATATTCTATATATAAAAAATAAAATGGTATTCTATAAATAAAGAATAAAATGGTATTCTATAAATAAAGAATAAATGTATATTCT
>NC_090746.1:107862235-107869735 GCF_036898095.1 Palaemon carinicauda | reverse complement strand
CTAGGGTTGTAGCTTGGCTAGTAGTAATAATAATAATAATAATAATAATAATAATAATAATAATAATAATAATAATAACATATATATATATATATATATATATATATATATATATATATATATATATATATATATATATATATATATAGTGCAACTAATTTTGTTTATGATTATGAGATCAAGCCTGTGACCTGTTTATTCAAATATCTCTTTTCTCGATGTCATTTTTGTTTACAAGCTGCTTTCCGCTACCAACTCATCACTTAATCATAGTCTTGCTCTTGTTTCGCTTGTTGCAATCGATCACTAAATTATCCATATCTTGTATTCATGAATAATCGATATAAGTTATTCTTAGATGTTTCCATTTGTAGCTGAATTTTTCTGTTCTAGTTGAAAGTGTGGATATAGTTTCTATATTTAATGAGGTATTGAAATAAATAAATAAATATATATATATATATATATATATATATATATATATATATATATATATATATATATACATATATATATATATGTATATATATATATATATATATATATATATATATATATATATATATATATATATATATATATATATATATATATAAAATACAATAATTTCAAGATTTCTTCTTGTTTCTCAACATAATACGAATATAAACCTTAATTAGGATCACTTCGATCAATATATAAATATATATATATATATATATATATATATATATATATATATATATATATATATATATATATATATATATATATATATGCATATTTTTTTCTAATGGTTATACAGTATGTTTATTCTAATTTCTATTAAAGTATCCCTATTTCTTTTAGGAAAAACTCTAAGAAAAAACATAACTGGAATACGCACGCGGAGTGTCAAATAAAAATTTGTTGAACTACTGGGTAAATTACCATGTCTTTTTCTTCTCTTTTATTTTTCACGCAAAAGTATATTTAATTAACCTTACGATAAACTTATTTTTCTATATAAAATTGAGAACTACCCACCAAAAATTGTACATGAATCCCTTTTCAAGTTGAAGTTACATGCCATCCAAATTTGTCAAATATATATTTGAATATCATCAAATATAGCATGGAAGTGGTTCCATTTCGACAACCTCCATCGAAAATTTTGAAAACTACTGAAAAAGGTCAATGAAAATATGAATTAATCCTCATAGTCTTAAAAAAAATAATGATAACAATCTTTAACCTATGCACATTATTTATTTTAATGTTGTTACTGTTCTTAAAACATTTTATTTTTTCCTTGATTCCTTTCCTCACTGGGCTATTTTCCCCGTTGGGGCCCCTGGGCTTATAGCATCCTGCTTTTTCAACTGGGGTGGTAGCTTAACAAGTAATAATAATAATGATAATAAAAATAATAATAATAATAATAATAATAATAATAATAATAATAATAATAATAATAATATTAAGACTGTTTACTTTAATAAAAATTGTCCCTTTCCAGTCCAACGAAATACTTTCATCATGGAACAAAAGTTTATTGTATTGCTAAAGTAATCTTCAGCAATCAGCCAATTTAGAAAGAGAATTAGCCTCCATGATATATCTTGCAATAGACGCCCGAAAAAGGTCACTAATGAAATTTTGCATATTAAATGCAGTGTGACCTTCAGCAGTTAGAAAAACACATTTGGTGAGGTAGGATTTCATTGCACTTGGCTTCGTAATATTTCGCAATTTTTTAAACCCACCAATAACTTGTGCGTATATATATATATATATATATATATATATATATATATATATATATATATATATATATATAATATTTATTTTATATATATATATATATATATATATATATATATATATATATGTATGTATATATATATAAATATATATATATATATATATATATATATATATATATATATATATATATATATATATATATATGTATATACATATATATATATATATATATATATATATATATATATATATGCATATATTACTTGGATAGTAATAATAATAATAATAATAATGATAATATATGTATATATATGTATATATATATATATATATATATATATATATATATATATATATATATATAAATATATATATGTATATATATATATATATATATATATATATATATATAAATATATATATGTATATATTATATATATACATATTAATATATATGTATATATACATTTAAATTATATATATATATATATATATATATATATATATATATATATATATATATATATATATATATATATATATATATATATATATCACTTTCTGAGTGGGGGTACCTTAACGTAGTGAAAGGGTTTCTGTATTGCCATGATCAGCACAGTACTAGTCGGCACCTTCCATACTAGGTTGGTTTGCTGTGAGTGATCAAACAAAAGTCTCCCACCATCACCAATCCGTAGTGGCCAGCGTGGTGATAAAAAATGGCCAAACCCCAAATATGAATAATGACATGTCTGAGGCCTTTGCTTTGGAGTGGATTCAAATCTTCCGCAATTGTTGTTGATAAATATATAAATATAAATATAATATATATATATATATATATATATATATATATATATATATATATATATATATATATATATATATATATATATGAAAATATAAATACATATATAGATATATATATATATATATATATATATATATATATATATATATATATTATGTATATATATATATATATATATATATATATATATATATATATATATATATATATATATATATATAAAGAAATCACATCTCACGATATCTTAATAAGACATATGGATTAATATAAAACTATTTTAAATAGTTTAAAAAATATCATTTTAATTCTGCAGCCAGATTTTTTTATTAAGGAGCAAAGACACAATAAATTATAGTCACGTTCACTTGAGATCTGATGTCCAGTCGATTGCACACACACATACACGCACACACACATGTATATATATATATATATATATATATATATATATATATATATATATATATATATATATATATATATATATATATAAAGTAGTTTTGTAGATTCAAACGAAACCAACCACATCCTAGTATATATAAAAACATATACGAGGCGACAACATTACCATTGTGTTTCACGTCACTATATCGGGTTAACCATATACCAATTTCTTTTTCTATTTATCTTTCATATTACCTTTATCCAAAATCAAAGGAATTCGTATAAATTCTGTTCCCCTGAAGACAACGAACTCTTTTTCGGGGCTTCCTACAATATCTAGGAACATGTCACCATTTATCACCATTATTTCTTTTAGAGAGAGAGAGAGAGAGAGAGAGAGAGAGAGAGAGAGAGAGAGAGAGAGAGAGAGAGAGATTGATATCTTCTCTAATGGCCATTGTTATAATAAAAATGTTATATAAACATTATCCTAAATTTTCTTTTTAATGAGACGCATTTGCACTGACTCGCAGCGGTGCCCTTTTAGCTCGGAAAAGTTTCCTGCTATCTGATTGGTTAGAATTATCTTGTCCAAATAATCAGCGAGCGGGAAACTTCTCCGAGCTAAAAGGGCACCCCTGCAAGTCGGTGCAAATCTGCCCCACTAAAAAGAATTGACTATAGTAGTACAGCCCAAGTTCATTACGCATTAAGCTTTTTTATGGACCAGATTTAGTCAACCTAAAAATAAGGACATACAAGTGTTATGGCCTAGTTGATGACACACACACAAATACAAATACATGTACGTACAGACTTACATAGGTACATACATATACATATACCTACATACAATATGTACACCTACACACATACTCACATATACATACAGCCCAGCATACACATACAAATACATAACGAAATACAAATATAATCATTCACACAAATATACACACATATACGAGAGAGAGAGAGAGAGAGAGAGAGAGAGAGAGAGAGAGAGAGAGAGAGAGAGAGAGACGTACACCTGTGTCCTTTTGCATTAGTTAACTTTTCTCAAAGGTGAAAAAATAAGACAAGAGAAAAAGTCAAGTTACCCTCGTCTGTCATCTGTAAAAGTTATTGTTATGGATGTATAGGAAGTTATCTAACTTTCAGTAGTCTCTAACTTTGTGAGATTGTGTACGGCCTCACATACCGAGGTACTTTGTCTGATTTGACAATCTCCTGATGTACTGAAAGTTTGTTCGTGTTTAATGTGAATATACGTATGCAGTATATAGTACGCATGTATATTTGACACTGCTTAAACAAAATAATATTGGCATAATATTAATATAGACATAAACTATAATGCACGTGCTTGATCTGCATTAATTATTCATAATGTCTAATATATTTCTTTCAATAGCATTTATACCCATTTTTTTATCAAGTTCTTGACCAATTTATGTATTGGATTTTCATTGACTATATACAAGTATACTGTATCCGATTTTGTATATAGCAAAAATACGTGATTTGGTATCAATTAATATTATGACACCTGTTATTATTATTATTATTATTATTATTATTATTATTATTATTATTATTATTATTATTATTATTATTATTATTATTATTATTATTATTATTATTATTACTAGTTGGAGAAGCAAGATGCTATTAGCCAAAGGGCTCCAACAGGGAAATATATCCCAGTGAGGAAAGGAAATAAGGAAATAAACTAACGATGTGAGAAATAAAGATAAGATTTTTCTTGAAGATAAGATTTTTTCTTAAAGATAAGATTCTTTTCTTAAAGATAAGATAAAGGTATTTGTTGAAGACAAGATTTTTTCTTAAGGATGAGATTTTTTATTAAAGATAAGATTTTTTCTTAAAGATGCAGATTTTTTTCTTGAAGATAAGATTTTTTCTTGACGATAAGATTTTTTTCTTGAAGATAAAGTTTTTTTCCTTGAAAATAAGTTTTTTTCCTTGAAAATAAGTTTTTTTTTCCTAAAGATATGATTTTTTCTTGAAAATTATTTTTTCTTAAAGATAAGATTTTTTTCTTGAAGATAATATAATTTTTCAAAGATGGTATATTTTTTAAAGTAATATATTTTTCCAAAGATAAGATTTTTTCTTGAAAATAAAATTTATTTAAAAGCTAAGATTTTTTCTAGAAGATAAAATTTCTTCTTGAAGATAATTTTCTTACCATACAAGATTGTTTTGCCAAGAAAACAAATGTTGAAAGCCTCAGAGAAGAGAAGGAATCATCAGTCACTTTAAGGAGTGATGTGTCAGCAGCAAACAGGAATGTGTTTGGCAGTAAAATGTTACTACGTTATTATTAGAGAAACAAAAACATAACAAATTACACCAGTGAGGTTCAACATTCTATCTTTTTAAAAGTGTGGGAACTTGTGCCTGAAATAGGTTTCTATGGTACATTATTATTATTATTATTATTATTATTATAATTAGTAGTTGTGGTAGTAGTAGTAGTAGTAGTAGTAGAGGAAGTAGTAGTAGTAGTATTATTATAAGTAGTAGTAGTGGTGGTAGTAGTAGTAGTAGTAGTAGTAGTATTATAAATAGTAGTAGTAGTAGTAGTAGTAGTAGTAGTAGTAGTAGTAGTAGTAGTAGTAGTAGTAGAGGAAGTAGTAGTAGTAGTATTATTATAAGTAGTAGTAGTAGTAGTAGTAGTAGTAGTAGTATTATTATCATTATTATTATTATTATTATTATTATTATTATTACTATCCAAGCTACAACCCTAGTTGGAAAAGCAAGATGCTATAAGCCCAGGGGCTCCAACAGGGAAAAATAGCCCAGTGAGGAAAGGAAATAAGGAAATAAATAAATAAAGAGAACAAATTAACAACAAATCACTCTAAAAAAAGTAACAACGTCAAAACAGACATATCATATATAAACTATTAACAACATCAAAAACAAATATGTCATAAATAAACTATAAAAAGACTCATGTCCGCCTGGTCAACAAAAAAGCATTTGCTCCAACTTTGAACTTTTGAAGTTCTACTGATTCAACTACCCGATTAGGAAGATCATTCCACAACTTGGTAACAGCTGGAATAAAACTTCTAGAGTACTGCGTAGTATTGAGCCTCATGATGGAGAAGGCCTGGCTATTAGAATTAACTGCCTGCCTAGTATTACGAGTAGTAGTAGTAGAATAATTATTATTATTATTATTATTATTATTATTATTATTATTATTATTATTATTATTATTGTTGTTGTTGTTGTTATTATTATCATTATCATTATTATTAATATTATTATTATTATTATTATTACTACTACTACTACTACTACTACTACTACTACTACTACTACTACTACTACTACTACTACCTAAGCCACATCCCTAGTTGGAAAAGCAAGATGCTATAAGCCCAAGGGCCCAAGGGCTCCAACAAGAAAAAATAGCCTAGTCAGAAAAGGAAATAAGAAAATAAATAAACGATATAAGAAGTAATGAACAAATAAAATAACATATTTGAAAAATATTAACAACATCAAAACATATTTCATGTATAAACCATAAAAAAAGACTAATGTTACCTATTTCAACATGAAAACATTTGCTGCAAGTTTAAACTTTTGAAGTTCTACCGATTCACTACCCGATTAGGAAGATCATTCCACAACTTGGTCACAGCTCCAATAAAACTTCTAGAATACTGTGTAGTATTATTCCTAATATTAGTAGTAATAGTAGTTTTTAAAATTGAGAATAGCAAATATATAAATAGCTTATTTACAAAATTGTTGAGCTACTGTAAGAAAAGAGTTAAGATGATGGATATTTGAATGCGTAGCTTTGAATAATAATGATTTACAAAATCTCTTTGCAATCAATAACATATAATTATGATAAATTCTTAGATTTTCTATAGCTTCATTTAATATTACGTACTACCGAAATTTCAGTTTTGTTTCCAATAAGTTTTGTAGTCTAGTTTATTATTTTTTTTTGCATCTCTTCGATTGAGGAGAATCAAATATAGACAGTAAATCCTTGTATATATTCATCATCACCATCATCATCTACTCCTACGCCTATTGACGGAAAAGGACCCTGTTAGATTTCACCAGTCGTCTCTATCTTGAACTTTGAATTCAATACTTCGCCACATTTACTCTTTCCATAGACTGACCAAATCCATAGAGAATTCATTGGCTAGATTCATCAAAGGTTAGCCAGTTCCTTGCCATGCACAGTGCTTATCTAAGGCAAATGACTCTTGCCAGTCCATACTAATTCCAGTATGTATAATATAAATGAGCATTGCATTGTGTCTTGTATGTTTACAGGGTGACTGCAAATACCTGAATATTACAACAGTAGGGAAAAGTATATTATGAAATCAAACTATTATCATCCTTGAAACAAAGCATAAAGCTCTTGTGTGATTTAAAGTATGGAAATGCTTTCATGTAGAACAGGCTGACATAAGTCTTTTTATAGTTTATATATGAAATATCTGTATTAATATTTCATTTCAATTGTTCACTACTTCTTATATGGTTTATTTATTTCCTTTCCACACTGGGCT
>NC_090746.1:107847235-107854735 GCF_036898095.1 Palaemon carinicauda | reverse complement strand
CCAATGCAACATAGCTTGCATAAAGGAACAATTCTATTAGAATTATCCCAGATAAGGTATATAGAATGAATGCTCAATTATACCAATAAATTGACACAGGTGAAGGAGACGCAAAGTTCTCAAGAACAAGTTCATTGACAGACAATAAACAGACAGGTTAACCACAATTATATATATATATATAAGAAGAGGATAACCCAAAACTTTAAGCATAAGTATGATAGTAAACAGAACTTGTTTATCTGAAAGAAAAAACATTAAATGCCATTTCTAAGATACCGAGGTATCAAAGTCATAAAAGTCTGTATTACAAATCAATGATATTAGCGTTAGAAACGCTCGGCACACATGTCTGCACTTATGCTAGGTTCACCTTTGGAAATGGAACAGTCTACATGGGCAACTCAGTGCCCTCACTTAGTTTGTAGTACGGTATGTAACTACACACTCACCCTGGAATTAATCGTCCCAATTAAAACCACTGTTCCTCGCAGAGTTAAACAGTAGGGTTAACGACGCGACCCACTGCTACCACAGATCTCTTTAGTTCCTCTACTTGCTTCGCATAGTGGCGAAAGAACACTCTGGAAGACTTTCAGCCAGTGTATGAACGGAGATGTTCAAAATCCATACAATTAAAGAAATTTAAGGATGAGGCAACTTTCCTCGGATCGTGACCTGCGGGTGTACTGTCAGGATCCGCTCTGCGAATAAAATATGTGATTCAGAGATAAATTTGAGCCTGATGTTTCTCCCCTGAATAGTTGACCACCCTTGAAGTCTGAAGTTCTATGAAGATAGACCTTTAGGCATTCTACTGGACATAGAGATGCATCTTCTTTCAGAGGGCAGATTCTCCAGGGACCCCACCTGTTGGTGGGTAACTCATTCTTGGCGAGAAACGTAGGATCCGGAATCAGGTTCAGTTCTCCCCCATCCAGGAACTGAACACGACCTGCCTCTCTCGAGAGGGCTACAATCTCACTAACCCTGGCCCCGGACGCGAGTGCAAATAGGAAAATAACTTTTTGTGTCAAATCCTTTAACGCACACTCTTCATTGCTCAACAGAGAAGCGAAATGAAGAACTTTGTCTAAAGACCATGAAATGGCCTTTGGAGGTGCTGAAGGTCTGAGCCTAGCGCAGGCTTTCGGAACTTTATTAAAGAACTCGTTACCTAGGTCGACCTGGAAGGCATATAGAATGGGTCTTGTCAAAGCAGACTTACACGCTGAAATCGTGTTAGCTGCCAATCCTTGACCATGGAGGTGGATGAAGAAAGATAAGCAGAAGTTTGTCAAGATCTCCTGCGGATTCTTCGCCTTGACAAAGGCCACCCATTTTCTCCAAGATGACTCATATTGCCTTCTAGTAGATTTGCACTTATATTCCTCTAGGAAGTCTATGCTGGCTTTCGAAATCCCGAAACGCTTTCTCACCGCTAGGGAGAGAAAATCATGAGCTGCAGGGTCCAGGTTTTCTGTAATGAAGCGCAGACAGTCGACTTCTGGACTCGCTGGGTCAGAACTGGATCTGGTAGCGGTACAAACTTCAGCTGTAGTTCCAATACCAGGGGGAACCACACGCTGTTCGGCCACTTGTGGGCTACTATTGCCGCTACCCCCTTGAAGGATCTCAGTTTGTTGAGGACCCTCAACAGAAGGTTGTGAGGAGGGAACAGATAAATCCTGGACCCTCTGTTCCAGTTGAGGGACATCACGTCCACTGCTTCCGCTAAGGGGTCCTCGTACGGGGACACGTACAGGGGCAACTTCTTGTTGTCTTTCGTCGCAAAGAGGTCTATCTGCAGTTCTGGGACTTGATTCAGAATGAAGGAGAATGATCCTGCGTCTAAGGACCATTCCGACTCTATCGGTGTGAACCTGGATAGAGCGTCCGCTGTCACATTGCGGACTCCTTAAAGGTGAACTGCCGACAGGTACCACTTCTTCTTTTCCGCCAATCGGAAGATGGCCAACATCACCAGGTTGAGAGGTGGTGACCTCGATCCTTGTTGATTCAAGCATCTCACAACTACCTCGCTGTCCATCACCAACCTTATGTGGATCGAGTGACGCAGGGAAACTTTCTTCAAGATAAGGAGCACTGCCATAGCTTCTAGAAAGTGTATGTGAAAGGTCTTGAATAGCTTGGACCAAGTCCCCTGGACTTTTTTCCGATGAGAGTGACCTCCCCATCCCTCCTTTGAGGCGTCTGAGTGAATCGTCACCGACGGGGGAGATGGCTGAAGAAGAACCGACTTCTTTAGATGTCTGGCTTGGGACCAAGGCCTGAGAAGAGTACGTAGCCGAAGCGGAACTGGTCTTCTCAGATCTCTTCGCACGTTTGATGCATAACTTCTCCAAACTCCGGTTGCATCCTTTAGCTGTGCTCTTAGCACTGGGTCTGTCACCGAAGCAAACTGGAGAGAGCTCAGTACCCTCTCCTGTTCGCGTCTTGATATCCTTTCGGAATCTAGAAGTCTCTTGACAGAACCCGCTATCTCCTTCCTTTTCTTCGCCGGGATGGAGAAACGGTGTGACAAAAGGTCCCAGTGGATTCCCAGCCACTGGAACTTTTGAGATGGAGAAAGTCGAGACTTTTTTCTGTTGATCTTGAAACCTAGGTACTCTAGGAACTGGATCACTTGACTGGAAGCTTGCAAGCATTCTGTCTCGGATGCTGCCCCCACCAACCAGTCGTCCAGGTAGGCTACTACCTGAATTCCCTTTAGGCGTAATTGTTTGAGAGCTACGCTCGCAAGCTTCGTCAAAATCCTTGGGGCTATGATTAGCCCGAATGGCATGGCTCTGAAGGCGTATAGTCTTCGTTGTAGCCTGAACCCTAGGTAGGGGGAGAGTCGACGGTTGATTGGAATGTGCCAATAGGCGTCTGACAAGTCTATAGAGACGGAATATGTCCTCTTGGGCAGTAAGGTCCTTATGCGTTGCAGTGTTAGCATCTTGAATTTGCAATACACTATGAACTTGTTGAGTGGCGACAAGTCCAGAATGACTCTGAGCTTTTCCGAGTCTTTCTTGGGAACACAAAACAGCCTCCCTTGGAATTTGATGGACTTCACCTTTCGGATCACATTTTTCTCCAACAGTTCTTGAACGTACTCCTCCAGAACGGGGGTGGAGTGTTGGAAAACCCGAAGGCCCGGGGGTGGAGTGCTGTACCAGCTCCAGCCCATTCCATTCTTGAGTAGGCTGTGGGCCCAGGGATCGAAGGTCCACCGATCCCGAAATTTCAGAGGTCTCCCTCCTACCGGTATCATCCCACTTGGACTGCCGTCCCGAGGTCTCGCCTCCCTAACCACGACCACCCCTGAATCCCCTTCCCCTTGAGGGGCGCCCAGACGAGCCTCTGGCTGCCCCTCTAGGCTTTGCTCGAAAGGAAGTAGACTGCCCTTCGAACGATGGGGTGAATGCCGTGGACTGTGTCGACACGGCCTGGGGTACCCACTGAAAAGTGGTCGGGGTTTGTGCCACGATCTGGGGCACTGGAGGCAATGGCAATTGCAGTTGCTGTCTAACAGGCTTGGCTGGCCGAGACGGTAGCCTAGTCCTCATAGTCTTCCTCTTTGGTTGAGGACCCTCATCCGGGGAAGACTTTCTTTTGATAGTCAGGCCCCACTTCTGGAGAAGGTTTCTATTCTCCAAGGCGGCCTTATCAACTACTTCTTTGACCAAATCGGTAGGGAAAAGGTCTTTGCCCCAAATGTTGGAGATTAGTTTCCTTGGCTCGTGCCTCACCGTAGCCGAGGTGAACACGAACTCCCTACAAGCTCTCCTCGCCTTGACGAAGCCATAAAGGTCCTTCGTCACTGTGGCCAGATGAGTCTTGGCCACCACCATGAACATTTCATGGACCTTGGGGTCACTTGCCATCGTCTCAAGAGTAGTCTGAAGAGACATTGAGGCAGCCAGTCTTTCTTTTGTCTCGAACTCTCTCTGCAAGAGAAAGTCAGACAGCTTAGGGAGGTCCTCGCCGAACTGACGTCCGGCGATATCAGCCTCCAACTTCCCAACTGAGAACGTAAGATGGACGTCCTTCCAGTCTTTGTAGTCCATAGGTAGGGCCAGCAACAAGGGTTTACACTCCTCCAGGGAGGGGCAAGGCTTGTCGGCCTCGACTGCTTTTAGTACAGCCGCAAACCCTTTCTGTAAAAAGGGGAAGGCTCTAGCAGGAGAGGACACAAAGGAAGGGAGCTTCTTGCTCAATGCAGCTGCCTTTGAGTTAGAGAAGCCCCTCTCTTTCAACGAGGATGAAAGCAGAGCTTGAGCCTTAGTATGGTCCATCACTATGACCTCCTTTGGCTCTGTCTCCTCCTTTGAAGCTGATTCCTTCCTCAGCCAGACACAAGGTTTAGCATCTGAGCACAAGGGAAGGTCTTTCACATTGAACCTCTTCTGGGGCCCATGTGATTCTGCAAGGCTCTGCATCCGCAGTTCCATTGCAGCCGCCTTCTCCTGATTCTCCTTCTGCAACTGTTGGATCATTCCAACAATGGAGTAGAGGGCCTGTCCCAGCTCTACTGGGAGACCGGCCGATGTTGAGGGAATAGGCTCCGGGATCTGAACCGGAGTAGCCGACACCTCGTCGACCTCTTCCTCTACAACGTCTGGGGCTTGAACTTCACTCTGGGCTTCTGCCAGGGGGTCTTCCTTCAGACGCTCGTCCACGACAGACATCCTGTCATCTAACTGGATGTCTTGCATAGCGACCGAGACTTCAGCATCCACCTGGATCTGAACTTGGGGGATCTCCTCTTGAGGCTGGGGAATCGCTGCATCAACTGATGCCTTAGGGAAAAGATACGCCCTCATCATCTCACTTGGAAGATAAGGGCCAGAGGTGTTCTTTTGGAAGCCCCTTACCCAGGTACGAAGCTTCTCCCTTGCTACATCCCTTGATTCCGCCGTCCTTGGGGAATCAAAGGCCTCAGTAATCAGGTTAGTGCACACAGTACATACCTGAGGGTCCCAATACTGGAGATCATCCTTGGAGACAGCGCATGCTGCGTGTCTCCTACAAAACTCATGTCTGCAGAGGTTCTTGCTGCGGACGTTGCAGAAAACACTTCCGCACTTCGGAGGGTCCTTCTGTAAAGAGAAGAAATTTCCATGAGTATCAAGTGAACTATGTATCACTGGGTATGCATAGTATAGCATAACAATTCATAAAGGAAAGACACACACTTGTGTTTCCCTCACAACCCATTGCTGCAGCCTTCCAGATAATAAAATCAAATGGTTAATCTCTTCTAGAGTAACCAATGCAAAGTTTCCAGAGGAAACAGGTGGAGCTCACACCTAAGCAATGATTTTAAAATCCTGGAAAATAGACAGGAAAGAACTCACTTTCCTATCTGTAGGGCAACAGCAAAGGACTTGTGCAAGAAAACACAAAAGTGTTAGAACACACAGTGCTGTACCAAAACCCATACAATAGTTTTCTTCTTACAGTATATGTTATACTGAAGAATACTGGTACAGTATAGGAGGTTACGGCAATGGCTGCCGGCCGGCAACTACACAAGGTAGTACCCAGCTGCCGGCCACACTCTTGGTGACCGGCAGACAAGGGCTGACATTAGCCGGCCGTCAAAGGTACAGGACCGATGCCGGCCGGCAGCAAAAGAACCAGAGGACTACACCAGACAAATAGGATGGATGCCGGGATAAGAGAGTACACTACCTCAAAGCCCGGCAATCCGAAAGAGTGCATATAAGGAAGGGGAGAATCTAATTCAGGCTTCCTGACCAATGCCGTCTGGCTCTACAGGCAGGCATGGATGAGGGACCAAGGGAGGTCCGGGCAGCACTCAAAATATAAGACCCTTGCCGGCCGGCAGCTCTGCCGGCCGGCAAGGGGCTGAGTCAATTCCACATCCTAACCTAATCTAGGTGCAGATGTAGAACGACGTACAGTAAATATAAGACCCTTGCCGGCCGGCAGCTCTGCCGGCCGGCAAGGGGCTGAGTCAATTCCACATCCTAACCTAATCTAGGTCCAGATGTAGAACGACGTACAGTACTGTAATGGCTAGGCCATTACGGAGATAGAGGGGGAAGGGACAAAAGAGGGTCCTACCAACCTTGCTTTAGTGACGGATCCCCCGCAGCCAAGAAACTTATCTCAGCCTAAGGGAGATCCAAGGGGGGAGGCCAGCAATACTTGCCAGCTCCCAGAGCACCAAAGCAAGGAAGGTGTTGCTACTCCCAGGGAAAGAAACTTATCCTCCCCCGAGAACAGCAACAAGGACTAGTCTGGTAGATCACAAAAGAAGGAATCATATCCACAGAAACCTTCGGTAGTGACCTAAGGAGGCTAAGCCACCTTTGTCTGTGTCAGGCCAGCGAGGGAGACTCTACCCCAAGCCAGACAAACACAGACTCAGACTAAAAAACTGTGTTGTTCTGTCCCTCTTTGAACCAGACTTACTGGAACAGGAAGGTACAGTAACACCCCAGTATAGTTTTATCGAAAATAAATTCGGAAAAAACCACTTAGGGATAAGCCCAAGGCTTAAACAGAGGGAAAGGGATTGCATACCTTCTCCGAAGAAAAGAAAGCAACCGGGGAGTATGAGAAAGTATACTAAGGCTCCATAAGCAACTTAGCCTAGGCACCAAGAGAATCGATTACCTAAATCACCGAAACTCACTCGTATACTATCTTGGAAATATTCCACACAACCTTAAATGTATAAAACATAGCCTAAAGCTTCAATAAAATTTTAATACACTCGGAAAAACCAAAATCATGCATGAAGTACTAGGACCAAACGACTAGGCTACATGGCCTAGCGTAGGCCAGAATGGCGAATACTTCGCCAAAATAATACTAAGCACGAAAGGAAATCCTATGTAATGCTAAATAGCTAAAATTTATTAAAGCAAAACAACCGGGAATGTCGCTCTGACTAACTAAACTTATACCTAGTGAGCGACAGCGTCCATGACGCCTCCGGTAGGCTACGGCTCTTGTAACAAAGATTAAACCTATTAATCACTCAAAAATTTACCAAGAGCCTACATTTATACATAAAAGACATGGTACTCAACTTATCAGAGGCCGACGAAGACGGAGAAGCCATGAAAAGCAGAATAAATCCAAGATTTGCGAGAAACAGGAAAAAACACCGAGTTGTTAAGCTACGCAAAAAGGAATATAGATGGCGCCAGGATTGGCGCCAGGCACACTTACGAAACGAGAAATAGGGACCCTTGGGAGCGGCTCCCCCTTTTTCTTTCCCGAATTCGTTTCTTGCCAATTGCCCCCTGCGAGACGAAATCTCTGTTCGGGATGCAGATTGCCATGTGGCGTGTCAAGAATACGTCCTCTGATATGTCGCGATATCCCTTTCAGGAGGGATATTCGCTCCAGGAGTTAGAATTCTGGTACCTTAAGGTAAATTCTCTGGGAATATCGCCGTAGTTGTAATATACCCTAGGAAGCTACCCTATATGAACTTCCATCAGGACGACATGG
>NC_090746.1:107842235-107844735 GCF_036898095.1 Palaemon carinicauda | reverse complement strand
TCATAATGCAAAATATATAGACATTACAAAGTTTTCAGGACTTATCATTAAAAAAAATGTTATCAAGTGAACGAAGAATAAAGATTTCGGAAAAACCAAAAAGATAAAAACCTCATCTTCATAAATATTACGATTTGGGATTTGAAGTGATGCAAACCAAGTAAACGAAGAATAAAGACATCGGAAAAAACAAAAAGATAAAACCACATTTTCATAAATATTACGATTTTGTATTTGCAATTATGCAGATCAAGTGAACGAAGAATAGAGACATCGAAAAAACCAATGACATAAAACCACATATTCATAAATGTTCTGATTTTGGATTTTCAATGATGCAGAGAGGGAAACGAGGCTCCCTCTGATAGGATAATGGCTGCAGTGTTCCCCACCCCTTTCTATCTAATGGAACTCAAGTTCCAGGCTAATTGCAGAATGATTAGCAGGTTAATGCTTTGAATGCTCGGATGGATGGGTAAAGGGCTCTATGGTGTTTCAGTAATGGGGAATCGCAGGTTTAAGGATAAACCTTCTTGGTTGATGTTTCAGGATGGTGTTAGCTTCTTCATAGGTACAATCGTTCAGGGGAGGATATTATTATTATTATTATTATTATTATTATTATTATTATTATTATTATTATTATTATTATTATTATTATTATTATTATTATTAGCTAACCTACAGCCCTGGTAGGAAAAGCGGGATGCTATAAGACCAAGGGCTCTTACTATGAAAAAATAGCAAAGTAAGGAAAGGAAATAAACTACAAGAGAAGTAATGAACAATTAAAATAAAATATCTTAGGAACAGTAACAACATCAAAACAGATCTTTCACATATAAAATATAAAACTTAGAAAAACAAAGAGGACGAGCAAAAAGATATAATAGTGTGCCCGAATTATATAAGACTCATACTAAGGAAACTGAGGACTCTCTTATTTCCTAAGTTTTTCGATAATGTGGATTTGGCATTATATAGATAAACAATATGCGGTGAGAAATTAGAATGATTAAAATTATCATTATAATTATTATTAGTATTACTAATATTGCTCCTCACTCCAGGCCAAAATGTTTTCGTAACCCACCGAACCTGACCTCAGAGCATGTTGCTCTTGACTCCATGGCATATTGTTTTCGTCTGTCCACAAACCTGACCTCAGATCACAAATGATGAATGCCCTGGGATGCATATGATGAAATGAACTACTAAAGGTCATGTAGAGAGTAGGGTTCCCCTGCAGTATAGAACCCGAGAAGTAAAGTAATGATTTACAGATCTTTTTCTCTAAATGTAGCCCATCATGCATGTGCTGTCTCCTTATTGGCTAAAATAAAAATCGGATAACCTTTTGTTAGGATGAGTGGAAGATCTCTAAACATTGTAGTTTATATATGACATATCTATTTTGACGTTGTTACTGTTTTTAGAATGATTTATTGTTAGTTTGTTCACATCATTTATTTATTTCCTTATTTCCTTTTCTCACTGGGCTATTTTTCCCTATTGGAGCCCTTGGGCTTATAGCAACTTGCTTTTCCAACTAGGGTTGTAGCTTGGCTAGTAATAATAATAATAATAATAATAATAATAATAATAATAATAATAATAATAATAATAGAGACTGTGCCAGTAGTTTTAGCCTTTAGAAAGCGATGTTGTTAAAGATAAATGAATATTCAGAATTATAGTTCTTTTCTTATACTTGGAATGTCTCCAATAAATGATATTACTATAAAGTTTATCAAATTTATGGAAAAGTATCAACTAATGGTAAATTTCCAGTCACTAGATCTACCATCATTGCCACGATTAATGAAAAATAAAGACATTTACCTATATTCATCAACTCAAGATACACATTCTCTTGGTTAGTTTTGGAGCATGGATATATTTCCCTCAGTCCAACACCTAACTACTGTATATATGAACAAATAAATCGATATATTTACCAAGAATACCATATATCACCATGAAAATATAGAAACATCATGTGAAGAGGTTTCTGTTATTTCAATACTGCTTTCTATATTGACCATTGAAATCGAGCTATAAGGAAATTGAAGGAATACCATGCCATCACTTAGAGTATGTATTTAACATATGATAGTGAAAAAGAATATGCAGTATAGACTCTCTCTCTCTCTCTCTCTCTCTCTCTCTCTCTCTCTCTCTCTCTCTCTCTCTCTCTCTCTGCCCAAGACGTTTATTTCTTAAAACTCATACACAATGAGAGAGAGAGAGAGAGAGAGAGAGAGAGAGAGAGAGAGAGAGAGAGAGAGAGAGAGAGATTTCTAAATTTTTAGTATTGTAAAACAAATTATCTCTCTCTCTGAGAGAGAGAGAGAGAGAGAGAGAGAGAGAGAGAGAGAGGAGAGAGAGAGAGAGAGAGAGAGAGAGAGAGAGAGAGAGAGAGAGAGAGAATTTCTAAATTTTAGTATTGTAAAACAAATTGTCTGTCATCTCTCTCTCTCCTCTCTCCTCTCTCTCTCTC
>NC_090746.1:107833649-107836149 GCF_036898095.1 Palaemon carinicauda | reverse complement strand
ATATTTTATTTGAACACTTATCTATTTACAAAAGGAATAAAAAAACAAGGAATACATGTAGGTACAATGGCTTTATCTTGAAAGGTTTCAGTGGGATCCCCGTTGCTGTTAAAATTGTTTATAAACATCTTAATGGTTGTCGTTCGGAAGTTTACCAGTCAGCATAATCTTTGATAGTTCAGTCTTTTACCACTCTGCTGCTAGAGAGAGAGAGAGAGAGAGAGAGAGAGAGAGAGAGAGAGAGTTAATGGTTTTTGTCAAGGGTCATAGTTCAGCCTTTTACCACTCTGCCAGCTAGAGAGAGAGAGAGAGAGAGAGTGAAGAGATTATTGAATATTTCACTGTCTGCAAAAATTACCTGGTATATTGAATTGAATGATGTTCAAACTAAACTCAAGCATATTAATGATTTATTTCAAAATATTACACATTTATATATTTTGTGGGTCCTAAATTTTCTGTGGCCCCCCATGGCCCCCCATTTTTCAAATTTTGCCTTGTGGCCCCTGAAAAAATCTCATGGCCCCCAAGGGGGCCATATGGCCCAGGTTGAGAAACACTGCTCTAAACCAATTTTACATTCGCGGTGGCAAATATATTAATTTTGAATAGAATAGCTCTACCTAATACATTCTACACGACTGTGAGCAACCGCTTCATAAGTTCTCATTTATTTTCTGGTAAGACTATTATCAGTTCTTTCAAAAATGGTAGATAGTAACTGGGATTGCAATAACAACGAAATACTGTATATACTGTACATCATCATCATCATCATCATCATCATCTTATTATTATTATTATTATTATTATTATCATTATTACCTAAGCTACAACCCTAGTTGGAAAAGCAAGAAGCTGTAAGGCCAAGTGCTCCAACAGGGAAAAAAAATGCAAGTTTCCCCGTTTTCCTATTCGACAACATTCAAAAAGCCAGCTACCCATTCCAGCTCGTTGAAAAGCATTTCTCTATTGCTGTTCGACAACCTTCAAGGGGCCAGTTGGATGGTTCATCCATTTTCATTTTATTTCCTCCATGGCTCAACTACTGAGTCCCTCCAGAGGAATTCCGTGAGTAATTTACGTCTCTCAGTCTCAAAGAGCAAAACGAGATTTCAGAGGTAAACGAAAGCGAGAATTATTCCCAAATGTGATTGAGAGAAGGATGTGAAGGAGATTGTAATCTACTCCTGATATGGATGGAAAAATACCACACTTCATGTGCTCAATGAAAGATTTTTGACGGAGAGAGAGAGAGAGAGAGAGAGAGAGAGAGAGAGAGAGAGAGATCATTTGCTCTTGGGTAGAGCGATTTAGTATTAAACGTTTAGAGAGTTTTCATGATCTTGTCTAACTTATTCTTGAACTCGTTTACCGTGTTACTGTTTACTACATCCGCTGGAAGTCTTTTCCATGTATTTACTGAGAGAGAGAGAGAGAGAGAGAGAGAGAGAGAGAGAGACTCTATTCATTTGCTTTAGGGTAGAGCGATTTAATTTAAACGTTTAGAGAGTTTTCATGATCTTGTCTAACTTATTCTTGAACTCGTTTACTGTGTTACTGTTTACTGCATCTGATGGAAGTCTGTTTCACGTATTTGCTTCTAGAGAGAGAGAGAGAGAGAGAGAGAGAGACTTCATTTGCTTTTAGTTTAAACGTTTAGAGAGTTTCTATGATCTTGTCTAACTAATTCTTGAACTCGTTTACCGTGTCGCTGTTTACTACATCCGCTGGAAGTCTGATCTATGTATTTGCCATTTTGTATGTAAAGAAATTACCACAAAGAATGGTGTAGCTTTTCAATTCCAGTTTGTATCAGTTACCTCTGCTCTGCTGTGTGTGTGTGTGTGTGTGTGTGAGAGAGAGAGAGAGAGAGAGAGAGAGAGAGAGAGACCTAGTCCTTCTGTATGAGATAAGACATCATATGAAAATACGACCTTGTAATGATTTGATCAAAGAGGTGTCCTCTTTAGGTCAATCATCAATAGGGAAATTCTATATTTTATAATATACAGTACAGATATATTTCCAATCGGTGGTCGTTATTTATAATGATCTTATTCTCCATAAAAGACGAGACAAGCCGTTAATAAGGATTTCACTAGAAATCTTTAAATATGATACATATACCACAATACTAAATATCAACCACATATTCGTCATCATACTTCATGTAATCCCCGTTCTAATTTTTCGAAGTATAAACCAAAAAATAATGTGAAAAGTATCTATGAATGAAACATATATTAAGAAAGGAAAAGGAAAAAGATTCGATTCATTCTAAGCTAATACGATCAACCAAATATTGAGATTAATTTTACATGTATTTGATGTATATTATATATATATATATATATACATACATATATATATATATATATATCTGTATATATATATAGATATAGATATATATGTATATATATAGATATATATATATATACAGTAGAGATATATATATATATATATATATATATGTATATATATATACATATATATATTT
>NC_090746.1:107821149-107828649 GCF_036898095.1 Palaemon carinicauda | reverse complement strand
GTAGGACCCTCTTGTCCCTTCCCCCTCTTTCTCCGTAATGGCCTAGCTATTACAGTACTGTACGTCGTTCTACATCTGGACCTAGTAGAGGTTAGGATGTGGAATTGACTCAGCCCCTTGCCGGCCGGCAGAGCTGCCGGCCGGCAAGGGTCTTATATTTTGAGTGCTGCCCGGACCTCCCTTGGTCCCTCATCCATGCCTGCCTGTAGAGCCAGACGGCATTGGTCAGGAAGCCTGAATTAGATTCTCCCCTTCCTTATATGCACTCTTTCGGATTGCCGGGCTTGGAGGTAGTGTACACTCTTATCCCGGCATCCATTCTATTTTTCTTCTAGTGCTGTACCCGACCCGGCTGCCGGCCTATGAGGCCGGCAGCCGGGCAGGTGTAGTCCTCTGGTTCTTTTGCTACCGGCTGGCATCGGTCTTGTACCTTTGCCGGCCGGCTTATGTCAGCCCTTGTCTGCCGGTCACCAAGAGTGTGGCCGGCAGCTGGGTACTACCTTGTGTAGTTGCCGGCCGGCAGCCATTGCCGGCCGACATTGGCTGTTGCCGGCCGGCAGTTGCTGCCGGCCGGCACATGCATTTGAACCAGAGTTCTGCCGCCTTATAGCTGTTAAGTAGTATACTTTAAAGCTAGTTATGGTGTGTGCCGGCCGGCACGTATCCCCCTATACTGTACTAGTATTCTTCAGTATAACATATACAGTAAGAAGAAAACTATGGTAAGGGTTTTGGTACAGCACTGTGTGTTCTAACACTTTTGTGTTTTCTTGCACATCCCTTTGCTGTTGCCCTACAGATAGGAAAGTGAGTTCTTTCCTGTCTATTATCCAGGATCTTAAAATCATTGCTTAGGTGTGAGCTTCACCTGTTTCCTCTGGAAACCTTGCATTGGTTACTCTAGAAGAGATTAACCATTTGATTTTATTATCTGGAAGGCTGCAACAATGGGTTGTGAGGGAAACACAAGTGTGTGTCTTTCCTTTCTGAATTGTTATGCTATACTATGCATATCCAGTGATACATAGTTCACTTGATACTCATGGAAATTTCTTCTCTTTACAGAAGGACACTCCGAAGTGCGGAAGTGCTTTCTGCAACGTCCGCAGCAAGAACCTCTGCGGACATGAGTTTTGTAGGAGACACGCAGCATGCGCTGTCTCCAAGGATGATCTCCGGTATTGGGACCCTCAGGTATGTACTGTGTGCACTAACCTGATTACTGAGACCTTTGATTCCCCTAGGACGGAGGAATCAAGGGATATAGCTAGGAAGAAGCTTCGTACCTGGGTAAGGGGCTTCCAAAAGAACACTTCTGGCCCTTATCTTCCAAGTGAGAAGATGAGGGCGTATCTTTTCCCTGAGGCATCAGCTGATGCAGTGATTCCCCAGCCTCAAGAGGAGATCCCCTAAGTTCAGATCCAGGTGGTAGCTGAAGTTGCGGTCGCGATGCAAGACATCCAGTTAGATGACAGGATGTCTGATGTGGACGAGTGTCTGGAGGAAGACCTCCTGGCAGAAGCCCAGGATGAAGTTCAAGCCCCAGACGTTGTAGAGGTAGACGTCGACGAGGTGTCGGCTACTCCGGTTCAGATTCCGGAGCCTATTCCCTCAACATCGGCCGGTCTCCCAGTAGAGCTGGGACAGGCCCTCTCTTCTATTGTTGGAATGATCCAACAAATGCAGAAGGAGAATCAGGAGAAGGCGGCTGCAATGGAACTGCGAATGCAGTGCCTTGCAGAATCACATGGGCCCCAGAAAAAGCTCAATGTGAAAGACCTTCCCTTGTGCTCAGATGCTAACCCATGGAGGTATGCTGGGCTCAGTTCCCCTGGAGGAGGTGGAATTCTGGCCCAGCAAGGCATCATATCCGGACTGTTAAGTCCGGCTGAGGAAGGAACCAGCTTCAAAGGAGGAGACAGAGCCGAAGGAGGTCATAGTGATGGACCATGCTAAGGCTCAAGCTCTACTTTCATCCTCGATTAAAGAGAGGGGCTTCTCTAACTCAAAGGTAGCCGCATTGAACAGGAAGCTCCCTTCCTTTGTGTCCTCGCCTACTAGAGCCTTCCCCTTTTTACAGAAAGGGTTTCTGGCTGTACTAAAAGCAGTCGAGGCCGGCAAGCCTCGCCCCTCCCTAGAGGAGTGTAAACCCTTGTCGCTGGCCCTGCCTATGGACCACAAAGACTGGAAGGACGTCCATCTTACGTTCTCAGTTGGAAAGTTGGAGGCTGATATTGCCGGACGTCAGTTCGGCGAGGACCTCCCTAAGCTGTCTGACTTTCTTTTGCGAAGAAAGTTCGATACAAAAGAAAGACTGACTGCCTCAATGTCTCTTCAGACTACTCTCGAGACGATGGCAAGTGACCCCAAGGTCCATGAAATGTTCATGGTAGTGGCCAAGACTCATCTGGCCACAGTGACGAAGGACCTTTATGGCTTCGTCAAGGAAAGGAGAGCTTGTAGGGAGTTCGTGTTTACCTCGGCTACGGTGAGGCACGAGCCAAGGAAACTAATCTCCTCCAACATTTGGGGAAAAGACCTTTTCCCTACCGACTTGGTCAAAGAAGTTGTTGATAAGGCCGCCTTGGAGAATAGAAACCTTCTCCAGAAGTGGGGCCTGGCTATCAAAAGAAAGTCTTCCCCAGATGAGGGTCCTCAACCAAAGAGGAAGACTATGAGGACTAGGCTACTGTCTCGGCCAGCCTAGCCTGTTAGACAGCAACAGCAACTGCAATTGCCATTGCCCCCAGTGCCCCAGATCGTGGCACAAACCCCGACCACTTTTCAGTGGGTACCCCAGGCCGTGTCGACACTGTCCACGGCATTCACCCCAGCGTTCGAAGGGCAGTCTACTTCCTTTCGAGCAAAGCCTAGAGGAGCAGCCAGAGGCTCGTCTAGACACCCCTCAAGGGGAAGGGGATTCAGGGGTGGTCGTGGTCAGGAAGGCAAGACCTCAGGACGGCAGTCCAAGTGAGGTGATACCGGTAGGAGGGAGACTTCTGAAATTTCGGGATTGGTGGACCTTCGATCCCTGGGCCCACAGCCTACTCAAGAATGGACTGGGCTGGAGCTGGTACAGCACTCCACCCCCGTGCCTTCGGTTTTTCCAACACTCCACCCCCGTTATGGAGGAGTACGTTCAAGAACTGTTGGAGAAAAAAGGTGATCCGAAGGGTGAAGCCCATCAATTTCTAAGGGAGGCTGTTTTGTGTTCCCAAGAAAGACTCGGAAAAGCTCAGAGTCATTCTGGACTTGTCGCCACTTAACAAGTTCATAGTGAATTGCAAATTCAAAATGCTAACACTGCAACACATAAGGACCTTACTGCCCAAGAGGGCATATTCCGTCTCTATAGACTTGTCAGACGCCTATTGGCACATTCCAATTAGCCATCGACTCTCCCCCTACCTAGGGTTCAGGCTACAACGAAGACTATACGCCTTCGGAGCCATGGCATTCGGGCTAAAAATAGCCCCAAGGATTTTTACGAAGCTTGCGAGCGTAGCTCTCAAACGATTACGCCTAAAGGGAATTCAGGTAGTAGCCTACCTGGACGACTGGTTGGTGTGGGCAGCATCCGAGACAGAATGCTTGCAAGCTTCCAGTCATGTGATCCAGTTCCTAGAGTACCTAGGCTTCAAGATCAACAGAAAAAAGTCTCGACTTTCTCCATCTCAAAAGTTCCAGTGGCTGGGAATCCACTGGGACCTTTTGTCACACCGTTTCTCCATCCCGGCAAAGAAAAGGAAGGAGATAGCGGGTTCTGTCAAGAGACTTCTAGATTCCGAAAGGATATCAAGACGCGAGCAGGAGAGGGTACTGCGCTCTCTCCAGTTTGCTTCGGTGACAGACCCAGTGCTAAGAGCACAGCTAAAGGATGCAATCGGAGTTTGGAGAAGTTATGCATCAAACGCGCGAAGAGATCTGAGAAGACCAGCCGCTTCGGCTAAGTACTCTTCTCAGGCCTTGGTCCCAAGCCAGACATCTAAAGAAGTCGGTTCTTCTTCAGCCACCTCCCCCGTCAGTGACGATTCACTCAGACGCCTCGAAGGAGGGATGGGGAGGTCACTCTCATCGGATAAAAGTCCAGGGGACTTGGTCCAAGCTATTCAAGACCTTTCACATAAAACTTTCTAGAAGCTAGGGCAGTGCTCCTTACCTTAAAGAAAGTCTCCCCGCGTCACTCGATCCACATAAGGTTGGTGATGGACAGCGAGGTAGTTGTGAGATACTTGAATCGACAAGGATCGAGGTCACCACCTCTCAACCAGGTGATGTTGGCCATCTTCCGATTGGCGGAAAAGAAGAAGTGGTACCTGACGGCAGTTCACACCGATAGAGTCGGAATGGTCCTTAGACGCAGGATCATTCTCCTTCATTCTGAATCAGTCCCAGAACTGCAGATAGACCTCTTTGCGACGAAAGACAACAAGAAGTTGCCCCTGTACGTGCCCCGTACGAGGACCCCTTAGCGGAAGCAGTGGACGCGATGTCTCTCGACTGGAACAGATGGTCCAAGATTTATCTGTTCCCTCCTCACAACCTTCTGTTGAGGGTCCTCAACAAACTGAGATCCTTCAAGGGGTAGCGGCAATAGTGGCCCACAAGTGGCCGAACAGCGTGTGGTTCCCCCTGGCATTGGAACTGTAGCTGAAGTTTGTACCGCTACCAGATCCAGTTCTGACCCAGCGAGTCCAGAAGTCAACTGTCTGCGCTTCATTACAGAAAACCCGGACCCTGCAGCTCATGATTTTCTCTCCCTAGCGGTGAGAAAGCGTTTCAGGATTTCGAAAGCCAGCATAGACTTCCTTGAGGAATATAAGTGCAAATCTACTAGAAGGCAATATGAGTCATCTTGGAGAAAATGGGTGGCCTTTTGTCAAGGCGAAGAATCCGCAGGAGATCTTGACAGACTTCTGCTTATCTTTCTTCTCCACCTCCATGGTCAAGGATTGGCAGCTAACACGATTTCAGCGTGTAAGTCTGCTTTGACAAGACCCATTCTATATGCCTTCCAGGTCGACCTAGGTAACGAGATCTTTAATAAAGTCCCGAAAGCCTGTGCTAGGCTCAGACCTTCAGCACCTCCAAAGCCCATTTCATGGTCTTTAGACAAGTTCTTCATTTCGCTTCTCTGTTGAGCAATGAAGAGTGTGCGTTAAAGGATTTGACACAAAAAGTTATTTTCCTATTTTGCACTCGCGTCCGGGGCCAGGGTTAGTGAGATTGTAGCCCTCTCAAGAGAGGCAGGTCGTGTTCAGTTCCTGGATGGGGGAGAACTGAACCTGTTTCCGGATCTTACGTTTCTCGCCAAGAATGAGTTACCCACCAACAGGTGGGGTCCCTGGAGAATCTGCCCTCTGAAAGAAGATGCATCTCTATGTCCAGTAGAATGCCTAAAGGTCTATCTTCATAGAACTTCAGACTTCAAGGGTGGTCAACTATTCAGGGGAGAAACATCAGGCTCAAATTTATCTCTGAATCAACTCAGAGCGAAAATCACATATTTTATTCGCAGAGCGGATCCTGACAATACACCCGCAGGTCACGATCCGAGGAAAGTTGCCTCATCCTTAAATTTCTTTAATTGTATGGATTTTGAACATCTCCGTTCATACACTGGCTGGAAGTCTTCCAGAGTGTTCTTTCGCCACTATGCGAAGCAAGTAGAGGAACTAAAGAGATCTGTGGTAGCAGTGGGTCGCGGTGTTAACCCTACTGTTTAACTTTGCGAGGAACAGTGGTCTTAATTGGGACGATTAATTCCAGGGTGAGTGTGTAGTTACATACTGTACTACAAACTAAGTGAGGGCACTGTGTTGCCCATGTAGACTGTTCCATTTCCGAAGGTGAACCTAGCATAAGTGCAGACATGTGTGCCGAGCGTTTCTAACGCTAATGTCATTGATTTGTAATACAGGCTTTTTTTACTTTGATACCTCGGTATCTTAAAAGTGGCATTTAATGTTTTTTCTTTCAGACAAACAAGCTCTGTTTACTATCATACTTATGCTTAAAGTTTTGGGTTATCCTCTTCTTATGTATATATATATATATAATTGTGGTTAACCTGTCTATTTATTGCCTGTCAATAAACTGGTTCTTGAGAACCTTGCGTCTCCTTCACCTGTGTCAATTTATTGGTATAATTGAGCATTCATTCTATGTACCTTATCTGGGATAATTCTAATAGAATTGTTCCTTTATGCAAGCTATGTTGCATTGGTTTTCCTCCTATGCGGATATAAAACCTTTGTCCAATACAAGTATTGTGCGGAGAACTGGTCGATATTTCATATTGACGCAGCGGTTCTTTACAAACTATGCTTTACTTAATATAGGGCGAGACCACTATATTAGCTTGCCTGGTATTCATACATAAGTATATGTACTCTTCGAGACTTTTCCAGAGTCTAGTAGGACTCTTCCCTGTAGGGGGCAGGAAGCTCTAACATGGTTTATAGTTAGTTGAAAAGATGTATATCGGTAACATCTTAGGTCTCTAGGTCTAGTCGACCGGGAAAAATTACATCCGGGGAGTACGGCACGTTCTGAGAATCCACAGATACAGTAATGCTCTGGTATACTTACATCAGGACGACATGGCTTGAGCCCAAAAAACGGATTTTGAGCGAAGCGAAAAATCTATTTTTGGGTGAGATGGCCATGTCGTCCTGATGGACCCGCCCTTGCCTTTCTAAGAAAGGGCCGTAGGACCCCTCCCTACATACAGTATCTGTAGCACCTCGTGTACGCTACAAGGAATACAGATGCCGCCAGGATTGACGCCAGGCACGCATACGAATCGGAAGATAGGGAGCCTTGGGAGCGGCTCCCCCTTTTTCTTTCCCGAATTCGTTTCTTGCCAATCGCCTCCTACGAGACGAAATCTCTGTCCAGGATGCAGATTGCCATGTGGCGTGTCAAGAATACGTCCTCTGATATGTCGCGATATCCCTTTCACTAGGGATACTCGCTCCAGGAGTTAGAATTCTGGTACCTTAAGGTAAATTCTCTGGGAATATCGCCGTAGTTGTAATATACCCTAGGAAGCTACCCTATAGGAACTTCCATCAGGACGACATGGCCATCTCACCCAAAAATAGATTTTTCGCTTCGCTCAAAATCCGTTATATATATATATATATATATATATATATATATATATATATATATATATATATATGTACACACATAAACACACAGAGACACGTATATATACATATACATATATATATCTATATATATATATATATACATATAATATATATATATATATATATATATATATATATATATATATATATATGTGAGTATATAATATATATACACACACACACACACATATATATATATATATATATATATATATATATAAACAAAATATATTTGTAATTCAAATACTACACCCATTCTTGAAAAAAAAACGAGAAACAAATGTTATACTCAATGTATGTTGAATACAGAGGAACATGGTCAACAATCTCCAGGACAATTGGG
>NC_090746.1:107801445-107821126 GCF_036898095.1 Palaemon carinicauda | reverse complement strand
AGAGAGAGAGAGAGAGAGAGAGAGAGAGGTGATTTCTAAAATTTTAGTATTGTAAAACAAATTCTCTCTCTCTCTCTCTCTCTCTCTCTCGAGAGAGAGAGAGAGAGAGAGAGAGAGAGAGGGTGATTTCTAAAATTTTAGTATTGTAAAACAAATTCTCTCTCTCTCCTCTCTCTCTCTCTCTCTCTCTCTCTCTCTAGAGAGAGAGAGAGAGAGAGGGGTGATTTCTAAAATTTTAGTATTGTAAAACAAATTCTCTCTCTCTCTCTCTCTCTCTCTCTCTCTCTCTCTCTCGACGCATTTTCTATTTCGTTAAACGACCTTTTATCAAGCCGATTGGAAACACGAATCTCTTATCTTTCGTCTGCATTTCAGCCCGGTGCACCTCTCGGGTTGAACCTTCTCAGTGTTGCAAAAGTAAAGCGCTCGTTTATATGCTGTTTCAACATCTCCCGCCTCTTTTGTTTCGAAGTTAGAAATCAGGTTCGTTTTCTTTGCTAAGAGAAAACCTATGAAGACAAAACATGCTCCAATATACCGACTGTGTATCTTGTATACTTATTTCTCTGCCAATTAATTTTGAATTCATTATTATTATTATTATTATTATTATTATTATTATTATTATTATTATTATTATTATTATTATTATTTTCATTATTGAGCTGTTTCTCTTCACAAACATAAGCTCCAAAACAACAAGTCACGGATAAAATGGTACTTCTAGTAACTAATATTATTATTATTATTATTATTATTATTACTATTATTATTATTATTATTATTATTATTATTATTATTATTATTATTATTATTATTATAATCATATTCGTTGCTTTCCCTCAATATTCAAATTACCATATACATATCTGACGGACGAACTGTGGTTTCAATATATACCCAAATATATTGAACAAATACAGGCGAATGGCAGTCCACATCCTTATCTTTTCAGTTTTTTTTATTCTGTTCTTTCAAACACAACTCTTGTAAGATGGGTTCTTTTTCCTCGCTGACAACGAGCTCCAATCATGTTCCTGGAAACTTTCCTTGACGAGCAACACTGTTCGAAACTTCCAAAAGTTGAGATTTATATTTGATCTTTTTCAATGTAACTAGGAGATTCATTTTTTTTTTTTTTTTTTTTTGAATAATGCACTATACTGAATTTTTTTTTAGCGAGGCAGAATTGCACCGACTCTTAACCAATCAGCGATCAGGAAACTTTTCCGAGCTAAAAGGGCACCGCTACGAGTCGGTGCAAATGCGCCTCATTAAAAGAAATTGACTATAGAATGAGGGTATGGGTAATTGTATGCAGTCTAATCTAAAAGTCAGTTAGGAGTTGTTGTGGCCTGATTGGTAACGTCTCTGGCTGGTGTTTGCCAGACGGGGGTTCAAGTCCTCTCAGACTCGTTAGTTCCATTAGCGTCTGCAACCTTACCATTCTTGTGAGATAAGGTTGGGGGGGGGACCCTATAGTTCTATCTGCTGAGTCATCGGCACCCACTGCCTGGCACTCCCTGGTCCTAACTTGGGTGGAGAGGGAGCTTAGGTGCTGATCATATATGGTCAGTCTCTAGGGTATTGTCTTGCTTGCTAGGGTAATGTCACTGTCTGTTGCCTCTGCCATTCATGAGCGACATTTAAAACATTTAAAACATTACCAACTATTGGAATTACAGACCATCCCATTTGCAATTGATATATCGTAACAGTCTTTTTTCTTTTATATAATATGCCTTATTAAATACCTCAAATTGTAATTTCATATTTCTATTTCATTTTACAAATAATCATACGAAATCTAAATACTTTAAATGACAGAAGCCGCTGATTATATTTTTTTTTATCTAAAGGTAGCCACTCCTAAAAGAATAAAATATATATATATATATCTTTGACATATTTTTGATAGTGAATGAGTATGTCAGAAGCCATGGATAAGAATTTTATTTTACTAATCAGAAGCCACTCCTGTAAGAATAAGTCTTTAAAACTGAATTTTAAAGACGATTTAACTATTCCTTACTATTCAGCCTGATATGGAAAACATTTGCGTATCCAGTTTCTTCCCACGTGTCGAGAACTGGGTCACGTGATTCGTGAGGGAATCATTTGAGAACCTTACTGCGTCATTGGACGTGGCATCATGCGTATATTTACTCATTAATCAAGGTGTTCCTATAATTGCTTCGCATTATTGCATATCTTGAGATGAATTATGAGGAAGGGACAGGCTGGAGTGTGCGTTTCATGCGTTTTGTTTTGAAATTGGTGTTTGTTTGTACGAGTTTTCTGGGCTAACGAAAATGTTGATAGGTTTAGGAAATTTGGCCAAGTTTTGATTTAAATAGACGTTTTATGAAATTTTCATGTTAGATGTTATATAATTTATTATCAGTTGTTTGTAGAAATAATAAGAGGTAATTGAAGATATTCATATATTCTTTTAATACGAAGCTAAACGTAGTTGATTATTAATCGGAAATGTTACATTATAAATATAATTTGTTATCAGCTGGTTATAAAAAAAATAAAAAGAGGTAATTGTAGGTATTTATATAATTTTCTTTAATTGAATACGACTAGAAATATTTTCCAGATATTAATTGTTTATTTTTTGAGAGTTGATTTTCATAACAAATCCCATCTGGAAAAATAACCAAACCTTCTGACGTATTCAACAATTACTTGTTACTGATAAAAGCGTTTAATGGTATGAATAGATCATAATATACATTTTAAAGGGTTGTAAAAGTGTTAACTTCAATTCTGCGAGTTTATATTTGTGATTTATGTATCCCAGAGTTTCTGTATATAGGAACCCTTGACTATGCTCGCTCAGGTTGTTATTGTATAAGCATTTATCGAGAACCTGATGAATGTTAAAATTATTTTCATGCATCTGATATTTTTCTTCGAAGACTGTAACAAGTTTCCATTGTCTCACGTGGCCTTTTTTCCGAATATCAGTTTGACAAGCAGAAAGAGGGTTGGTTTCAAAGGTTTAAATACCATTCATGAATGTCTAGGCAAAGGACAGTGACATTGCCCTAGCTAGAAGGACAATGCCCTAGAGACTGACCATATAGATCAGCGCCTAAGCCCCCTCTCCATACAAGCTAGAACCAGGAAGGACAGGGGTCAGTGGCATTGCCCTAGCTAGAAAGACTATGACTTAGAGACTGATCATATAAACATGATTAGCACCCAAGTCCCCTCTCCAGCCAAGCTACGACCAGGGAGGGCCAGGCAATGGTTGCTAATATAAACAAATACACCTATAAGCTCCCCCAAACATTTCATTCTTAGCTCACAAGGATAGTGAGGTTGCAGACACTACAAGGAACTATTGAGTTTAAGCGTAACCCAAACTCTAGTCAGGAAGAACGCCAGGCAGGGACGTTTCCAATAGGCCACTACAACCCTTCGGGTGAGGTGTGGGCCTTAGAGAGGGAAGTAGAGACTGATGGTGGTCAGCTTTACCTTGCTTTGTTCATTTAAGTGAAATACTTCCGGCTTCCATTTGCATAAACAATAACAGAAGGGAAAAAACATTCAATGTATGTTGAAGCGCTTATAGAACTTCATTAGTGGTTAAAGGTTGGTAATGAGAAATCAGAATTCCATAACATTTCCATTACTGTTAAAATGTTTTCTCTGAATATATTACAGGCGGGGAATGCATATTCACAATCTAATTATGTTTCTTTACTGCATAGATTGCATGGCGAATGATATTATTTAGGAGAAACTGTTTAAATCATCAAATATTTCAATATAAATGTAAATACATTATTTGTAGAGAAAATAATGAAACACACGCACACACTCACACACACAAACACACACACACAAACACACACACACACACCCACACACACACACACATATATATATATATATATATATATTACATACACATATATGTGTGTGTGCGCGCGTGTCTATGTATATATGTGTTTAAAGGGCGTCCATGGATTACCAGAGCCAAGGGAAAGTAAAAATGCCCTAGTACCGCAATCCCTTAGAAACTGATCATTTATATATATGATCAGGGACCGAGCCCACTTTCTACCCAAGCTAGGACCACGGAGGGCTAGGCAATGTATGTTGATGACCTAAAGAGGTAGACCTATTGGCTGCCCAAAATCCCCCATCCTTAACTCACAAGGATGGTGAGGTTACAGACGCTACAAGAAACTATCGAGGTTGAGCATAAATTGAACCCGAGTCCTACAAATCGCTAGGTAGGGATGTTTCCAATAGGCCGCTACATTATATATATATATATATATATATATATAGCCTATACTATGTCTTTACATGTCTGTGATTCTTCTCTACAATATTGAGAGCTTTAGAATCCTGACCTACTTCAAAACAAGGATTCCTCATACCTAAAAGATGGCTTTCACAATTCACTATTAACGGGATGGCTGTATCAGTTTATATTCTCAGTGAAAACCCTTTTATGGCTGAAAATCCTGTGTCTGTCCATCAAATATGAACCTTAGTATTGCATCACAAACTCCTCTCCGTTTCTGAATGCAGATGTTTCAATTAAATAGACATTGAAGCATCTGTTCCAGAGGTCAAGAGCAAAGGTATTTCTAACTTCACATGTGACAAGAAATGAATAAAGAAGGCGGCATGTCATCGAAACATATTACAGATAAACCTTCAGTGTTGAAATAGTAATATACACATACAGACGAACGTACAGAAAATGCAAATAACGTTAGAATAATCAATATATTAATGGCTTTATAAATTTTTAAAGCTTATATCACACACACAAAATTAAGACTAAATTTGAATGCCATTTCATTGTCGAGTATTTTCATAAGTTGAGAGATAAGAATCATCATCATCATCACCTTCTTGCAAATGCAGCTGAGAACAGTATATGTTTACGAAGAACTTCCGATTAAAATTACGATTTCTTTAACAGTGTATATCACACATTAAAAGAGAGAGAGAGAGAGAGAGAGAGAGAGAGAGAGAGAGAGAGAGAACACTCAATATGTATGATATTTCTTTGACAAGTATTTTGGTAGGCCACCAAGCTGAAAGATAAGAATAGCTTTAGAAAAAAAAATTTCCATAGAAATATATCCAAAGCACTATAATTGGGGGCATACCTGTAACCTATATCTTCATGGATCAATAATAATATTCTTACATTAGGCAAGAAGAAAAAGTATTCATAATATGACCTGGATTTTGGTAGCAGTTTTACACTGTAGTTTTGGGATTTTTTTTTTCTTTTTATTTTAGCTGAAAGAGAAAATGAGGTCTACGTAAACATTTCATGAACATAATAAAAAATTCAATTCTCTTCAGAATAGTATGAAAACACGGTAAAACTAAAGCTTTTGTAAATGAATGAGACGTTACTAATAGCCTTTTCTTGTTTTTTGCCTCTCTGAGTGAATGCTGTGCTTCACAATAAGTAAAAAGTAAGGAGAGAGAGAGAGAGAGAGAGAGAGAGAGAGAGAGAGATTGAATAATCACCATCACATGATACTTTAATTTTTGTTCGTAAAGAAACTAGTTTGCAACATGCAATTGCAAACCTCTCTCTCTCTCTCTCTCTCTCTCTCTCTCTCTCTCTCTCTCTCTCTTTTACTCAGGTATGTTTTTCTCTCACCTTTGTGTTCAACTACAATTATTTGTCATTAGAATTGTTCACATTCTGTCGTTACGCTATATAGGAAAATGGACACCGAAGTATGATTATACTAGTGACAGGATTTGCCAGTAAGAATGCAATAAGTCTCCCAAGGTAGCTGTTAGATACTAACAGAAAGGCGAGGTGAATGTAACTGTCTTTATTCAACCGGATACCGAGCTTATAAATAAAAGGTTTGGGGAAATAATGGCTAAAAATTCCAACAATGTGAAACATACAGTGGCAAGCTTAAACAGGTTTTCCTATTATCAGTGCGGGAGAGACCGAATTATAAAAAACAATACCATTACAGTGTATGAGAGTGTATGAAATACACGTGCGTTACATAATGTAATGCATGCGAAATAGGCATCATTACCTCCGCTAACTATAGTTAAATTTTTTTAATGAGACGCATTTGCACTGACTCGCAAGAGTTCCCCTTTTAGCTCCGAAAAGTTTCCTAATCGCTGATTGGTTGGAGAAAATAATTCTAACTAATCAGCTTGCGGGAAACTTTTTCCGAGCTAAAAGGGCACGATTGCGAGTCAGGTCAAATGAACCTCATTATTAAAAATTAACTATAAGTTGGAAGGAGGTTATGTTTAATCCACTGTTTGTTTATTTGTTTCTGAATGTGTTTGTGAACAGCTTTTTGGCCACAATTTTAATCGTAGAGTAATGAAACTTGCGGGGATTAACTGTTATTTAAAAGCTTGAAATTTTTAAATTTTGGAAAGTCAAAGGTCAAGGTCACGGACGAGCAAAACGTCCAAAATCAGTGCAAAAGGTCGAGATATAAGCTTCCTTGGCGGAGGTCTGCTCTCTACTGAATGCACCTTTAGTTACAAATGTTACATCAATTAACACGACGCTTCACTCTAATATCACAATCTCTCATTAGACAAAATAAAAAATTCACCTTTAAATCATTGAAAAATAAAATATTTTACTCTGTTTTCGTACAACCGAAAACAGAAGGTCGAAAAACTAATAAGAGAAATATATTCTGAATTCTGTATGCAAAAATATTTACTTTAGACAGGAAATTAAAACCACGGTTCTTTGGAAAGGAAAATTTCATACATAAATACTTTCTTCTCTTTGAAGTCTCACAAACACATGACGCATTCATCCTGTGATTATTCTGTATATATTCACTTAGGCTACATACGCATATATGTAAATCAATCCACAAATATAAGCCATACACACACACACACACACACATATATATATATATATATATATATGTATATATATATACATATAATATATATGTATATATATTTATATTTATATATATATATGTAGATATATATATATATATATATACATATATTTATATAAATATATATATATATTTATATAAGTATATATTATATATATATATTATATACATATATATAAACAAGAGAGAGAGAGAGAGAGAGAGAGAGAGAGAGAGAGAGAGAGATATTTAGTTATTTTATTCCTCTTCTGAGGTTTTAAATATGCACTACCCAAAAAAATTAATGCGCTGACATAAACCAAACGAAATAAAGAAAAATAAAAATGTTTTATTAGGTCTTTCTTTTTTACTTGTAATAACTTCCACAAAATTCTGACTTATAAATCATCATATGGAGTTGATTCTCATTTATTGTACAGCAACTAAAATCTATATCATTATAATTACATATATACTTTTTAAAATAACTAAAAATTCACGTGACATATCTATGAGTATATTGAAGATATATAATGTTCTTGAAGAAAATCAACATTGCTTACCTAATCAAACTAACTACGCAGCTGTTAAAATGAGCCTAGAAGTTATAGTGTGAGATTATAATAACACTGAATTATGATAATATAAGAAAGGCCAGGAACAGTTTTATCGTTATTGCTCCGTTATTGAAAATTCATAACACCAGTTATGGTTAGTGTTATGGCTCCCTTCCCCCTTATTAACCTACATCATAAGCTCGTTTTCTAAGGAAAAAAAAATATAGGATTTTCTGGAAGAACCGAATAACGTCAGCTGATGATAAGGCTGAGAGAATTGGATTTTTGGTCATTCGCTTACACTCCAAAAGTAATTATAAATTTGAGAAATTTAATTAATCATTAAAATATTGTTTATACTACGAATATTTCAAAAGAATTTGTATATGATATTCCTCCCTTGATTTCGTCCCAGCTGTTGTACAGGTAATCCCGTAAAAATATAAAGCTACTATTAATGTAGAAGAGAGAGAGAGAGAGAGAGAGAGAGAGAGAGAGAGAGACGCACACCCACACACAAACACACACAAATATATATATATATATATATATATATGTGTGTGTGTGTGTGTGTGTACACATATATATATATATATACAATTATAAGTATATTTATATATATACATATATATTATATATATATACATATATATTGTATATATATATATATATAAAGAGAGAGAGAGAGAGAGAGAGAGAGAGAGAGAGAGAGAGACCTCATAGCTAACACAGCGTAAGAAACTTGGCACTTTAGTCACCAAGTGACCGCAATTTCGGTGTCGTCCATCTCACTTTGGGAAACTGACGTCTATTGGGAAACCTGCAGCTTATCAGTAAGAGCAACGTGCAGGGAATGACTGAATCTCAGTCAAGAAATATCTAAGTCTCTCTCTCTCTCTCTCTCTCTCTCTCTCTCTCTCTCTCTCTGATCAAGAATTATTCGTTTTTCATGCAGTGGTGAATACACAAGCTATGGTCGAATAAAACAAATATTAACCTAAAACAAAATTCGTAAGAATTTTCATGCAATATTAAATTGAGCTTTTGTGAGTCTGCAATAAAGATTAAAAAAAAAAAATCTTCTTTTCAGAAGCGGTTATCTATTTTGTTGTACTCGCACAGTAAAGTTTTGACTTGCTCGTGATAATTGGAAATTGAAATACTAACAGACAATATAGATATCACTAGTACAGCAAAAATTATCGAAACAAGAATGCTTGAATGAAATACTGTTACAATCTCCCAGGAGTCCGTGGAGGTAAGAATCTATGCGCACCTACAGCCGCATATGTGTGCGTGTATATTCATTTATTTATTTATTTATTTATATATATATATATATATATATACATATATATATATATGTATATATATATGTATATATGTGTATATATGTATATATTTATATATATATATGGGTGTATATATATATATATATATATGGGTGTATATATATATATATATATATACACACATATGTGAATATATATATATATAAATATATATATATATATATATAGATATAGATATGAATACACACAAACACTCATATATATATATATATATATATAAACTTTGGTCGTAAAAGTAAGAACATCAGGATACTAAATCTTCCAAATCGAATTATGTAAAACAAGTGTCTCAAAACAATTATCACGTAAAATACATAATAATTTCTATTGACTGCAATTAGACTAGACAATATTCTACGAAGTTAATCCAATTAAGTAAGGCTGAAACACTCATAAGATATCGCCTTTGTACAGTTAAAAAGGCTTGTAAAATAAGGAAAATATAATTCACTGGTCCTATGCAGAAAAACATCCTTAAGTTGACGGCTGCCTTTGTACAATGAATATATGACCCTTTGCTACAGATCAAAATTTGATATGCTAATACATTTGTACTACCCTGATACATTGTATATCTATAGCGTGCACTCGGTTGAGCGCATACCTTCGCCTATAGAAAGTTGTATAACACAAGATAGGCAATTGAATTATTCGCATTTTTGGCACTAGTTTCATGCAAATCAAATACCAATTGTCCATGATATGGCAAAAAGACGTTTTTTACCTTTTCGTGACCTTGGCCTTGACTTTTGACCCAATCACTCCCCAAAATCTAAGCAAATTTTTCCTTGGATAATTGTCAATCATCTTACATAATTTCATGAGATATAGTCAAAATGTTTTAGAGTTATGTGAATGACAAACACACAGACATACATACAAACAAATACACGCCTATCAAATATATCCTTCGCAACTAACTTTTGCGGGGGAAAAAAATTACGTCTGTGCAGTAATAAAGAAATGTGTCTATTGTGATGGAAAACACTTGTAGGTTTTGATACGTTATTGAAGGATATAATTCAGTTTCTTTGGGCTATAAGAATAGTAACCTCTGGAGCGCTATGAAACCCCATAAGTTAGATGGCTTTTGCAATGAATAGGGAAATATCTAGAGCAGATTGATACCCCATAAGTTGATGGCTTTTATGATAGAAATTACAATATATGCCGCAGAATACTCTACAGATTTGTGTTTTATATTATATAAGAACTGCGCACATAAGGCTCCAAAAACTGTAATTTCAAACAAAAACTCTCCGTAAAATTATACTTTTACCCGTATTTCAGTAAAATACAGGCGACCGTAATTTTAACCCTACTTTGTTATTATGCTTTACGGGTTATTGACCGTAATACCACTCCTTAACATCAATATATCCGTTTTTAAAACGGTAAATGCCTGGCCATATCTATTCCAGGATTTTTACCATATTTTACCGACAATTTTTATCACTGTACGGTGTAGGTTATTATTTGCCTTTTAATGATAACCTCTTACAAGGTTTCCAAATCAGTAATTCAATTCCTCTGTACATGGCAACCTCTATTTGGTGTAAATACCTATCAGATAAAACTTATTTACAAAGCAATGACAATTACTATTGTGTGTAAAAAGTTAAAGGTTAATGATATTTTGAGATTAAAATTGCAAGTTATTTTGCAGTTTAAAAACCCTCAAGTTAAGGTCATTTTCAATACAATTAACATCTTTCTTAGTTCAATTGTCCGGGAATTCAAGCATTTGTCAAAAAATAAAACAACTTTTGAGCTGATTGCCCAAAAATCAAATTACGAAAATACGCAAATTAATGCCATTTAAAAAATGAATATAGCAATTCTTTTTATTTTCCAGGTAAAACTATGATTATGATATAAATAATCACAAATATTGTTATTTATACTGCATATGATTAAAAATTACTCCGGTATATATATGTTTGACTGTTACAAATATAGGCATTTCTTGTGTATATAAATATATATATATATATATATATGTATGTATGTATATATATACATATATATATATATATATATACTTTTATATATATATATATATATATATACAGTATATATATATGTGTGTGCATATATATAACACAATTTACGAATGATGAAATTTACTTTTTCGTTAATTGTGGATTTATTTCCTTTATAATATATACACGGAAAATTGTGTATTTCAATATACACACAAACATACACACACACACACACACTCACACATACAAACACAGACACAAACACACACACACACATATATATATATATATATATACATACATATGTATACATATATATATATATATATATATATGCATATATATTATACGGAGAGAGAGAGAGAGAGAGAGAGAGAGAGAGAGAGAGAGAAAATTTCTTTACCCACATTACTCGCTTTGCCATTTCTCTCCGAATATTCCCTCTGAGATGAAGGCTTACGAAGGCAGATCCAATTTGGAACAGGAATTATTTGCTCTCCTGTGATTAAACGCTGTGTTTTGTCAGGTTTAGCAAGAGCCTTTAATTATTCCGGTAATGCGCACAGCGTTTGCCATTTGTTTTGTCAGTGTTTGCCATTGAGTGTAAACTCAAAGAAATGAGAATCACAAATGATTGCGGGAAAAGTAGATCAAATATAATTCATTAAAATTTTCTATATACAAAAATCCCTTCCTGAGTACGGGTACCTTAATGTGGTCAAATGGTTTATGTATTATCATGATTAGCAAAGCTATATTATTAAGGGACAACCATAATAGACTGGTTTGCTGTGAGCGAGCAAACAAATGTCTCCCACCATCACCAATTCGCTCTTACTAAATCCCAGATATGAATAAAAATATGTCTGAGGCCTTTATCCTGCGTGGATTAGAAACGGCGGCATTTGTTGTTGCTGGTGTTGCCGTGTGTGTGTGTGTGTGTGTGTATATATATATATATATATATATATATTTATTTATATATATATATATATATATATATACACACACACACACAAATAAATATATATATAAGATTATTTGCAGTACACTCGACAATCATTATCATATAAAAAAAAATCTAAATTAAAAAAAAATTATAACAGCATATCTTTTAATATAAGAATTTGACATTTCGCTTCATTCTCTCTCTAACTTTTATTTCAAAAGCTCACGGCAAAAGTAAGCACTTCCAACTCCCCCTCTCCCTCTCCCTGTTCTTCCCCCTCCCTCTCCCTCTCCTTCCCCCTCTCCCTATCCCTCTCCCTCTCCTTCCTCCTCTCCCTCCCCTTTCCCCTCTCCCTCTCCTTCCCCTCCTCCTCTCCCTCCCCTTCTCCTCTACCTCTCCTCCCCTCTCACCCTATCCCTCTCCCTCTCCCTCTCCTTCCTCCACTCCCTCCCCTTTCCCCTCTCCCTCTCCTTCCCCTCTTCCTCTACCTCTCCTTCCCCCTCCCCTTCTCCCTCTCGCCCTTCCCTTTCCCCTTCCTCCTCTACCTCTCCTTCCCCTTCTTCCTCTCCCTCTACTTCCCCTTCCCCTCTCCTGGCCACCCGAAATCCATGAGCCAAAAATGGAATCCCCAAGCGCTAATCTACTTTCCATGCATACAGTAATAGAAATGAACATAATCTTCCGTAATAATGAGAACGAACCGAGTGTTAATGACATCTTTGCATTAACTTAATGGAAGTATTTCTTACAACAGCTGTATATATAATGCCACTATCTTATTTTATTATTAATTTTGCTTTTTATGTACATTGGTTTTCATACTTAGGTTTATTGTAAAATTATAATCGATAATTTTATTTTATCTTTTTTTCTTTTTATGAATATTGGTTTTCATCCTTCTTTTTATTTATTGTTGGATTTTAATCGAAAAATTTTATATTTTCTTTTTCAATTTTTATGTATATAGATTTTCGTCCATCTTTATTATTAATTGTTGAATTATAATTACTAATATAAGAGATAAATTCTCATTTTCCTTAAAAAATCAAATTTACAGGGGATATCTATATTTCCCTTCCATGAAAATATATTAATTATGAACCTAAAAATTTCCCAAAAGTTTAAATTTATGCATATAAAAGATAACAGGGGGCTTTTAATTCAATGGTTTTCCATTCATCATCTCTAACTTCCCGCTTTATAGTCCTCAGCCAGGTAGGCCTGGGTCTTCCAACTTTCCTAGTGCATTGTGGACCCCAGCTGAACTAATCTCTCTTGGCAAGTGCTAAGAGCATGCTCAAACCATCTCCATCTACCCCTCACTATGATCTCATCCACATACAACACTCGAGTAATCTCTCTTACAGCTTCATTCTAATCCTGTCCTGCCATTTAACACCCATTATCCTTCTGAGGTCTCTGTTCTCAAGTCTACTAAATCTATTGGATATTGTTTTATTGTCATACCATGACTCATGTCCATAGAGTAACACCGATCTCCCTAAACTGATATATAGTTTGATTTTTATGTAATATAAAAAAAAAATTAATTAGCACTCCTCAATGTCAACATAAGCTCCTGAAATAGTTTTTCATTTGCATGAAACAATATGATACAATTACTTGCTGTTCTACATATCAGGAGTCCATTTTCTATTACAAGTCTGTTTAATTTAGCTTAGTTTATTATCACCATAGTTAACATCATGAAAGAACGTATTAATTTATAAACAAAACTATATACAAATAAATACATATATAACAAAGCATTCGAATAAAAAATCGATATTTGCAGTTTTGCTGAAATCTAAGCCCATAGTATTCTTATTAAATGATGGTATGGTTAGTAGAAGAACCAGGAAGAGAGAGAGAGAGAGAGAGAGAGAGAGAGAGAGCCTCAATATCCTTAATAAAGGATGGTATGGTTGGTAGAAGAACCGAGAGAGAGAGAGAGAGAGAGAGAGAGAGAGAGAGAGAGTGAGAGAGAAAGCCTCAATATTCTTATTAAATGATGGTATGGTTAGCAGAAGAACCGAGAGAGAGAGAGAGAGAGAGAGAGAGAGAGAGAGAGGAATTATGTAAAAAAAATAGAGATGAACTCAAATATGCCTGTATAAAAAAAGCCCTATATTTTACTATTCGTTAAAGATATGGTTGAATCATGGCTATGTGGTTAGGTTAAGTGCATTAATAATTGCCTTAAAAGGCAGTGATGCTTCTTACCTATTTTTGCTTCATAATCTTTATATCAAAATGACAGGTTCACTGTATAAAAAAAAGAAAAAAAATTAATAAATAAAGTGTGTGTGCATGCATATATATATATATATATATATATGCGTCAAAATCACAGGAAAACGTGATGCTCAGATGCAGAAGAACCACAAGGAAAATGAAAATACGAAATATACGATTAAGTCCTGACTAGTTTCGTGATACTTCTTCAGAAGTATCACGAAACTAGTCAGGACTTAATCGTATATTTCGTATTTTAATTTTCCCTGTGGTTCTTCTGCATATATATATATATATATATATATGTATGTATATATATATATATATATATATATTTAAGTTTAGATATAGATATATTAATATATATTTATATGTATATATACATATATATATATATATATATATAAATATATATAGATATATAGATAGATAGATATATGGATATATTAATATATACAAAAAAAAAATATATATATATATATACACACATATATATATATATACTGTGTATATATATATATATATATGTGTGTGTGTGTGTGTGTGTGTTTGTGTGTGTGTGTGTGTGTGTGTATAAAACGAAAATTCTATTCCGTATTCCGTAAGCGAGTTTACACAAAAGCTTCAATTCCATCCTTCCATTTACACCCGACCCGCATTCAACTTTCATCTCATCTTCATTTTTTCCTCACCACTTCAACTCAGTTCTAAGTTTTTCCTATCATTTCCCTTCCATTTTCCTTAGCCCTTGAGGGACTCCGAGGAAATTCCTCTTTCTTAAAGAGAGAGACAACATATTTTCAAGCTGATTTTCCCTCTAGAAAATGGGATTAGTTCCAAAACAAGCGAGGGAGATATTTGAAATCCCATCTTCGTATCTTATTTGCGTTCTCCTTCGTATAACTCTTCAGCAAAGGAAAAGATTTTCCCCTTTCTCATTACTGGCACTTTTGATGGAGTGGAACAACTTACAACAACTTATAAAAAGTTATTTAAGCCTTTTTTAATGTAATTTTTCTCTGCAGTTCACTTTATACTTTCTGAGTAAGGAACGCGAATAAATAATAATGGTTAGATCATAGTATTGTCGATATCAAGTGGACAATAGGGAATCGGTTTGATTAAATTTTATTATTATTGATTATTATTATTATTATTATTATTATTATTATTATCATTATTATTATTATTACTTACTTACTAAGCTACAACGCTACTTGGAAAAGCACGATGCTATAAGCCCAAGGGCTCCAACAAGGAAAATAGCCCACTTAGGAAAGGATATACGCATCTAGACATTCTTAAAATAAAAATGATGCTATCTTCTAACAGCACAGTCTTTATAGGAAATCTAGTGTGCGCGACCCGTCAAAAATGACAACTAAATATTCAGATGGATAGTGACACACAAACAGACTTAACTCTTCCCACCCCCTACCCCTTTCCTAATTACCACATGCTCATTCGGGCAACTTGTGGGAGACTTGCTTTCCCAGTGGTTGCCGTTTAACGTAAGAGATATGTATGTGTGTATATATACATATATATATATATATATATATACATATATTATATATAATATATATATGCGCATATATATATATATATATATGTACAGTATATACATACATACACACATATATATACATTTATATATATATATGTGTGTGTGTGTACATGAACCCCCCCCACACACACACATATATATATATATATATATATATATATAAATATATATATATATATATATATCCAGACACTTGTTCTTTATTATATAGGAGAAGTATTCTGAAAATGTGACCTAGCATTATGAAATAGGCCCCTTCGTTGACTAATGAACTTACTTTCAAACTCATTCATTAAATCTTACCAAGTCATCAATACTATTAAAAAATTATAAGTAAAGATTTATGAAGGATTCCAATAATTTGATGAATTAATCTTATTAAAATAGTTTCCTTTTCTTTTCTCCTTTAGAATTCGTTGCTTTAGAAAAGTATTCAATTGATTCAATTAGATATCTTCACTGTTTATTCTTGCAATTTAACATTCAATACTTCTACAGCTACTATTACTGAAATAGTATCATTATTATAAATCATTATCATTGATAGTACTACATTAGTGATAATATTCTATTTGATGACGATAAAAGCTATAGCAATATTTGGAATAAACAGAAAATAACTAATTTATAATTTTTTGGAGAGCTCTCAGGTTGACCTCGAAATTATTTCAATAGAGGATTTATCAAACAAGTATACATTGAGGCCAGGAATGAAATAAACACCCATCGTATGAAAGGAGAAACCTTGAAACGTTAAAACGAAAATTAAAAATTAAACAAAACATGTTAAAAAAAATATATGAAACAATGGGACAGACATGGAACAGAAAATGGAATAAAAAAGTATTTTCTTTTTTACTTTACGTTGGTTATTCGGGAAGTTACTAGCCAAATTCTCTCTCTCTCTCTCTCTCTCTCTCTCTCTCTCTCTCTCTCCTCTCTCTCTGTCCAAATATACCAACAGATCAGTAACAGAAAGGGACAAATCTAACTTGAAACTTCAATTAGCTCTCCAGGAATCAAAATATCTTTCATTAAAATCTAATTCACCAGGACGACCTTTAAATATTCCTCCCGGAGCTCTCGAGAAAAAAGGGAATGAAGACGAACTCCAATCGAGGCTAATTTGTTTGCCCGGAAGGGGGGCGCTGAGAGAGTCTCCCGTGCAGGTTGCCAGTTTGGCCCTTTTTCACGCCAAAAAACCTCAATTTGGTCTTTTAAAAAATTGGTTGGCCTTTAGTAATATGAAAAATAGGCAGGTTTATAAATACTATATATTTGACCTTTTTTTACTAATGGGTTGACCTTTTAAAGCTTCTGTTGATTATAAGTTGGCCTTTTCTCATTCAGAAAACCTGGCAACTCCGCTCTCGCGTGCCCTTATGGAATCTGAAGGAGGGGATGCTCATTCTGAGCCATCTTCTCTGATATCACGTCCTCTCTTCATAAGCATCGCGAATGAGAACGAGGAGGAGATAGTGGAATTAGAGGAGAGAGATACATGAGAGAAGGAGGCTTATCAACCTGTTTTTCGAAATTGTCTGGCTGACTGGGATGCCTAGAAGACTTCGTAATCAGAAATGAGATTACTCATCAGTTTCTTCTCTGGTTTTTTTTTTTTTTTTTTTTTTTTTTTTTTTTTTGTAGTAATGGCATCTTGAGAACCACTGTATATGTTTGAAAGATGCAGATTAGAATATGTTTAAACGAATTGTCCATTCACTTGTAATTTTTTATCGGACAAGCATAGATTTTTTTTTTTTACGTAGTAATGACATCTTGAGAACTTTATGTTTGAAAGATGCAGATTAGAATAAATTTAGACGAATTGTCCATTGACTTGTAATTCTTTATCGGTCAAGCGTAGAAATAATTGAGATGCGAATAAAAACACCTTTTCATATTGATTGTTAAGGCTTTCAACTCTAATAGCGCCTTGTGGAGCCCAGATTACATATAAAAATCTAATTTCTAACTTTTAAACTGCGGATTACATCTCCATATAAATTTCAAAATTTTTCTCTTACTGAACATCAATCTTGAATAATTAAATGTTTGTAATTATGGAAGCCATTTGATTTCAGTCACTTCTACGTTAGGGAAGAGATCATATTTTTATAAGCATTCAATATCAAATGTTCTCATTTATATGACATTCATGCTTTAGGATTTAGGCATATTCTGTTAGATATCAGAACATATTTTAGGTATTAAGCTATCATGAATATTATCAAGGAAGTGGGAATTACAATATCTTGCAACTAGAGATTAGTAAATATAGGTGAAGCCAAAAAGTATGATATTATGAATATTAGATTAAAACAATAACCGAGAAACATGAAACTTTTGAGGGGAAGTTACTGAGATTTATAATAATATATGAAACTCTTTCGAATAAGTTACCAAGTTTTACAATATCAATTGACAATACATACACGCATGATAGTAGACAGTATCAAATTCTTGATTTGCCAATACTCTGATATCAGAGGATACTTAAATCCTGATTTATAGACGATTTTTCTTTAATACTCCTCTTTTTGCTGTTATGATCAAATGATTTTTATCCATAATTAACTATCATTATCTCTTGTTGGTTTGTAAAATACTTATTAAATTTTCTTCTTTCAATATTATAGTACCCAAAACGATTTATATTTTTTTCATTCCATTTTAATTCCAACCTAGATTTCCTTCATTAAGTATCGTCTAATCAATATTGGTGGAACATGAATTATCTTTTTTTTTACCTCCCCTTGAAGTGGAATACTCCCCTGATGACAAGCAATTAGCTCTAATTAGCTATAATGAGAGGAAAGTTCTCAGATGGGGAATCTTTTCCGAGAAATATAATTTGAAAAAGGGGACAAATCCATTAAATTGTGGCTACCAGCAATGGTAATAGAATCCTAATGATCAAATTGAATTATGAATAACAGAATCATTAAAAAAAATTGATTAAACGATGTTAATTTAAACAAGGCGTAATCTTTTAATACATGAAATTAAATCAATATTTTTTTTCTTTTTTATTTCGCTTCTAATATAAGTCACCGGTTTACTCTTTGGTCATGTACACTCGGGCACATTATTTTATCTTATTTATCTTCCTCTTGTTTTTTGAACTTTTTATATTTTATATGTAAAAGATCTATTATTAATGTTACTGTTCTTACAATATTTTATTTTGATTGTTCATTACCTCTCTTGTAATTTAGTTATTTCCCTGTTACCCTTTCTCACTGGGTTATTTTTCCATGTTGGAGCCCTTGGGCTTATAGCATCCTGCTTTTCCAACTAGGGTAGTAGCTTAGCTTGCGATAATAAAACACTAATAATATTTAACGCATTGAAAATTAACCGTTAAAATTCTCATGTTTTTCCTTTTTTTTTGGTGGGGGGTTGCTTCTTTATCGATAATTATTTTCTCCATTGAACTATAATTTCACGAAATGAGATTTATGACAAGCAATATTTTCATAATCATTACCATTTATAATATCAAGCCTCAGCAATGGACACATATAATTGCATGTGATATAGGTTAATAACAGTGTTATTAAACCAATTAATAGTGATTAGTGTTGATCATGGTTGTAATTATCAAAATTAAATTCTATATGTGTATTTGCAACAGAGGAATGACCAATTACTAACAAAATAATGTTTGTTTGCTATCTATTTGTTATTAATAATTGCAAGCCTAAGTTTAGCAACAGTTAACACGAAAGAATTATTATTCGGAATGTTTCGAAAGATTATATGAAATATGTAAATAAATAAAATCCATTTGTTGCAAGGTAAATATAGACTTGAATACATATTATATATATATATATACATATATATATATAAATATATATATATATCATATATATATATATATTTATATATATATATATATATATATTCTGACAGAAAGATCATTCACGCACAAGTGGAGAGGTACGTCAAATATTTGCCCCTTAATTTCAAGAACCACATACATAAGTATATACTGAATATACACATAAGCATAAATATATATATATATATATATATATACATACATATATATATAGATATATATATATATATATATATTCAATAAAAGATAACGATGACTAATGGTAATAAAAAAAAAAAAACGTGAACAGACTAAACTTCAAG
>NC_090746.1:107798310-107800945 GCF_036898095.1 Palaemon carinicauda | reverse complement strand
CATATAATTAACAACATCTTTCTTAATTCATTTGTCCGTGAATTCAAGCATTTGTCAAATGATAACGCAACTTTTGAGCAAATTGAGCAAAAATTGAAATACGAAAATTAATTATCTTTAAAATTAAGATACGAAAATCAATGCCGTTTAAAAAGGAACGTAGCAATTCTTTTTTTTTTTTTTTAAGGTAAAACTATGAATATGATATAAGTAATCACAAATACTGTTATTTATACTGCATATGATTAAAAATTACACAGGTATTTGTTTATTGAATGTTACAAATATAATCATTTCTTGTGTATATATATATATATATATATATGTGTGTGTGTGTGTAAATATATATATATATATATATATATACATATATATATGTATATACATATAAATATATATATATATATATATATACATATATATGTATATATATATATATATATATATATAACACAATTTACGAAAGAAGAAATTTACTTTTTCGTTAATTGTGGGTTATTTCCTTTATAATATATACACGGAAAATTGTGTATTTCAATATACACACATACATACACACACACACACACTCACACATAAACACACACACACATACACACATATATATATATATATATATATATACATATATTTTATACGGAGAGAGAGAGAGAGAGAGAGAGAGAGAGAGAGAGAGAGAGAGAGAGAATTTTCTTTATCTGAATTACTCGCTTTGCCATTTCTCCCCCGACATTCCCTCTGAGATGAAGGCTTACGAAGGCAGATCCAATTTGGAACAGGAATTATTTGCTCTGCTGTGATTAAACGCTGTGTTTTGTCAGGTTTAGCAAGAGCCCTTTTAATTATTCCGGTAATGCGCACAGCGTTTGTCATTTGTTTTGTCAGTGTTTGCCATTGAGTGTAAACTCAAAGTAATGAGAATCACAAATGATTGAGGGAAAAAGTAGATTAAATATATTTCATTAAAAGATTCTGTATACAAAAATCCCTTTCTGAGTGGGGATACCTTGATGTGGTAAAATGGTTTATATATCATCATGATCAGCAAAGCTATACTTTTAAGAGACACCCATAATAGATTGGTTTGCTGTGAGCGAACAGGCAAATGTCTCCCACCATCACCAATCCGCACTTACTAAGTCCCAGCTATGAATAAAAATGTCTGAGACCTTTATCCTGCGTTGACTAAAACGACTGCACAATATATATATATATATATATATATATATATATAAGCCCTTTTGCAGTACACTCGACAATCATTATCATAAAAAAAAATATTACAAATGCAAAAGGTAAAAACAGCATATCTTTTAATACAAGCATTTGACAGCTCACATCTTTCTCTAACTTTTATTTCAAAGCTGACGGCAAAAATAAGCACCTACCACAATCTCTCTCCCTCTCCTTCCCCATTCCTTTTTCCCTCTCCTTTCCCCTCTTCCTCTCCTTCCCCCTCTTTCTCTCCTCTGCTTTCCCCTCTTCCTTTCCTTCCCCCTTCCCCTCTCCGTTTCCTTTACCCTCTCCTCTCCTTACCCTCCTTCCCTCTCCTTCCCCATTCCCTTTTCCCTCTCCTTCCCCATTCCCTTTTCCCTCTCCTTTCCCCTCTTCCTCTCCTTCCCCCTCTTTCTCTTTCTCCCCTTTCCCCTCTCCCTTTCCTTCTCCTCTCCGTCTCCTTTACCCTCTCCCTCTCCTTCCCCATCACCCTCTCCTTCCCCTTCCCCTCCCCCCTCTCCTTCCCCCCTTCCCCTCTTCCTCTCCTTTCCCCTCTCCCTTTCCTTCTCCTTCCCCCTATTCCTCTCCCTCCCCCTCTTCCTCTCCTTCCCCTTCCTCCTCTACCTCTCCTTCCCCCTCTCCCTCTCCCTTTCCTTCCCCCTCTCCCTCTCCCTTCCTTCCCCCTCTCCCTCTCCCTTTCCTCCCCCTCTCCAGGCCACACAAAATCCAAGCGCTAATCTACTTTCCATGCATACAGTAATAGAAATGAACATTATCTTCCGTAGTAATGAGAACGAACCGAGTGTTAATGACATTTTTGCATTAACTTAATGGAAGTATTTCTTATAACAGCTGTATAATGTTATGCCACCATCTTTTTTTTTTTTTTATGAATATTTGTTTTTTTATGTTTACTGTTGAATTATAATCGATAATTTTTCTTATTTTTATTATTTTACTTTTTTCTGTATATTGATTTTCATCCTTCATGTTTATTGTTGAATTATAATCGATAATTTTATTTTTTATTTCTTATTTTTTTATGAATATTGGTTTCCATCCATCTTGACTGTTGGATTATAATTACTAATTTATGAGATACATTTTCATTTTCCTTAAACATGCAAATTCACAGGGGATATTTATATGTTCCTTCCATGAAAATATATCAATTAGGAATATATTTTATTTCCCAAAAGTTTAGATTCATGCATATAAAAGATAACAATGGGCCCTTAAATCCTAATTAGTATATTTTTCATTTGCATGAACCAATATGTTAGAATTGCTTGCTGTGCTACATAACAGGAGTCCATTTTCTATCAAGAGTCTGTTTAATTTGGCTTAGTTTATTATTGCCATCGTTAACGTCATGAAAATGCATTAATTGAAAAACAAAATGATATACAAATAAATACAT
>NC_090746.1:107790810-107795810 GCF_036898095.1 Palaemon carinicauda | reverse complement strand
GAATTAATCTTATTAAAATAGTTTGCTTTTCTTTTCTCCTTTAGAATTCGTTGCTTTAGAAAAGTATTCAATTGAATCAATTAGATATCTTCACTGTTTATTCTTGCAATTTAACATTCAATACTTCTACAGATACTATTACTGAAATAATATCATTATTATAAATCATTATCATTGATAGTACTCTATTAGTGATATCATTCTATTTAATGACGATAATAGCTATAGCAAAGTTATATTCGGAATAAAAAGAAAATAAGTTATTAATTTTTTGGAGAGCTTTCAGGTTGACCTCCAATGTTTTCAATAGAGGATTTATCAAATAAGTATACATTGAGGCAGGAATAAAATAAACACCCATCGTATGAAAGAAGAAACCTTGAAACGTTTAAAAAGAAAATTTAAAAAATTAAACAATATATACTAAAAAAAAATATGAAACAATGGGACAGACATGGAACAGGAAATGGAATAAAAAAGTATTTTTTTTTTACTTTACGTTGGTTATTCGGGAACTTACTAGCCAAATTTCTCTCTCTCTCTCTCTCTCTCTCTCTCTCTCCTCTCTCTCTCTCTCTCCAAATATACCAACAGATCAGTAACAGAAAGGGACAAATCTAACTTGAAACTTCAATTAGCTCTCCAGGAATCAAAATATCTTTCATTAAAGTCCAATTCACCAGGACGACCTTTAAATATTCCTCCCGGAACTCTGGAGAAAAAGGGACTGAAGACGAAGAACTCCAATCGAGGCTAATTTGTTTGCCCAGAAGGAGGGCGCTGACAGTCTTCCGCACAGGTTTGCCCAGTTTGGCCTTTTTCAGGCCAAAAAAACTCAAATTTGGTCTTTTTAAAAATTGGTTGGCCTTTAGTAATATGAGAAAAGGCAGGCCTTAAATACTATTTATTTGGCCTTTTTTTTTACTAATGGGTTGACCTTTTAAAGCTTCTGTTGATTAGAAGTTGGCCTTTTCCTAATTTAGAAAACATGGCAACACTGCTTCCGCGTGCCCTTATGGAATCTGATGGGGGGGGATGCTCATTCTGAGCCCACCTTCGCTGATATCACGTCTCCTCTTCATAAGCCTCGCGAATGAGAGCGAGGAGGAGATAGTGGAGTTAGAGGAGAGAGATAGATGAAAGAAGGAGGCTTATCAACTTGTTTTCGAAAATTTTCTGGCTGATTGGGATGTTTAGAAGACTCGTAATCAGAGATGAGATTACCCCTCAGTTTTTCGTCTGTTTTTCTTTTTTTTTCTTTTCATTCACTTGTAATTCTTTATCAGTCAAGCGTAGAAATAATTATGATACGAATAAAACACCTTTTCATGTGATTTTAAAGGCTTCCAACTCTCCTAGTGCCTTGTGGGGCCCAGATAGATCTAAAAATTTAAGTTTTAACTTTTAAACTGCAGATTACATCTACAGATAAATCTAACATTTTGTGGGTGCCGGTTTAGTATGTGGCCTACCTTTCGAATATGGCCTACGACATTCTATCTGTATTAGTATGTGGCCTAACCTAACCTAACTTAACCAAACAAGCCAGGTAGGCCACATACTAAAACAAAATAAAAAAGGTAGGCCACATACTAAACCGGTGTAAAGGATTCAAGTTACCCCCCGTTTCAAATTACCCCCCCGGTAACTTGGAACCGGTTTTAGATTACCGGGGGGGTAGTTTGAAACCGGTTTCAAGTTACCCCCTCTGTTTTCAAGTTACCCCCTCATCAGAATGATAAATAATTCATGTGACATCGCAAATATGTATCATGCATTTATTGTTGGCTTCGCAGCAGTAGGAAAAGTAGTTTAATCTGGTATTTAAGACCAAAAATTGTGTATTAGTGAATTATATAACACGTTAAAAGTCACAGACTGTAATTCAAGGTTCTGTGATAAAGGCGAGGTAAAATTTTATTTTGTTTCTGTTCGTGTGATTGCTGATATTTTCTTATTTAAGACCTAAAGTGTCATATAATTCCCTAATTCACAATATTTGAAGTCACAGACTTTCATTTAAGGTTTAGTGATCACGGCGAGGTAAACTTTATTTTATTTGTGTGCGCGTGATTGTCGAGATTTATTTTTTTTTTAATTTTTAATTAACTGGCCTTACCCTTTCAATTAAACACAAACTATGACGCATCTAACTTTATGCAAAACAATTATTAAGTAAAAAAAGATAGATATTACCCGTAAAAATATTTTGAAATCAAAACAATCATAATGAACCCTGTTTTAGCATTACATGGAAAAAAATATTTACTAAATTAAATATTAAGAAAAAAAAAATGGGAAAATGGTAATGAAATTGTTAAATTTGGAATTGACCAAACAATCAAACGTGTCACAGATGCAGCCAACTTATAAAAAACGACTTTGTTTCAGATTTGCAAGTAATTGGGTCAAGGGTATTAAGCATACTGATAACATTATAAAGGAAGACATGAAAATGGTCTGAATGAACTAATTTATTGAATCTTTTGTGATAGCACTAACTTCATCTGACGAAGTCACCATAACCACGTTGCTAATATAACCTTTGTTGTAAAGAAATTAATTTTGTCGATTAATTAAATAAATTCTAAAACAATACAATCACCTACGTAAATATACCATATTAAACATAGTTAATTAAATCCTTTGTAAAGAATCCTGTCTTTTAATAATCAATCAGAATTGAGAAATGAATTCATTTGATATCAAAATTAAGATTATTTCTCTTATTATGATAATCGTGTTATAACAATTTTGCTATTTGTTATATTTAAGAGTTTCAACTTGTCACCACGTGGTTGCAAACAAAAAGAACGAAGGAAACAATTTAGGGAGAGTATCAAATTAAAGGATTATATTCTTAGACCGTTCAAATCCGGGGTGAATGACTTATTAGTTGACCCTTTTCTCCTATTCTTGGCTCGCCCATAGATTAAAGCGGCTAAGCCAGGTGTGCTTTGAAAATGACCCAAGAGAGCTGGCAATGCCGCTATTGGGATCCGAGTTTGCTCTTAAAATGGTTTGACTATACCCATAGTTGCAATATAACAATAGAACTCCTTGTGTCCATATATCTCTTTGTTTATTCATTTATTCTGTCCACTGATAATGAATAGTAATTTCGTAGTATTTGGATGCTATGCACGTAAAAAATAAAAGCTCAAATATAAATTACCAACATGCATGTCGTCGTGCCAGACACAATTAACGTTGTGTAAGCTACTGTTAGCTCGATTCATTTTAAACCAGAGGTCATTAAAGATGGTATGAAGTCTCGATTACTAGGTATTGCTATTTTGTCATTTGATGAAATGAGTAATAAGAAAGAATGGAGCTATGACAAAGGGGCAGAAGTGTTATATAAACCGCATGGAAATGTACAGTTGACCATGTGGCGAGGTCTCTCTTTCTTTATGATACATTTCAGGTAAAATTCTTAAACATTTTATGACACCGTTTTTCAATAATTTTCCATTTCGAGATCAACAACAGAGAAAAAAAATCCATACACGAATCCATCACTTACTATTCTGGAAGATGGTTTAAATAGCATTTGATTTAGACCAAGATAACCACACAGCTGCCTCCTTTAGGCTAAAATCAGTAACAACAGTTGTGAGATTAACACAAGCTGTGTTCAATGTCATCCATAGAGGGCTATAAAGTGTAACGACTTTTCGTAGTCCAGGTGTTTTCGTATACAAACAACTAATGTAAGTACAGTAGAAGCAAACAGCATATACTGTATCATTTTTTATTAAATCTGTTATAATTGCTTACAATCTTGCTTTATTAAAAGTGTCAATTATTTACAGATATCATGAATGATATAGTATTTACAACATACATACAAATACATATACATATATTATATGTGTGTATATATATATATATATATATATATACATATATATATATATATATATATATGTATATATATATATAACTGTATATATATATACAGTATATATATATATATATATATATATATATACATATATTTATATGTATGTATACATATATACTTATGATCAATATGTTGATTATACCTTATATAATATTTGCTTGCAATATAATTATGAAATATTTCAAATAATGGAAAAAATAACCATCAAAATCAAATTTCACCTCGTCTTCCTGTCTCGGTCAAATATGCGCCCATGACTGATAATGGAATATCCGACATTTATTAGCTAAGATATAACATAAGACGGATAAAGGATGGATATTAATAAACGATACCAATAGGTGAAACAGTACATGTATATACATATTACCTAATGATTGTGTTGACCCTGATCAAAAGCAATTTATTAATATTCATAAATGATGAGATCCTGCGCAAAAACGAGGGGGGTAATTTGAAACCAGGGGGGTAGCATAAAACCGGTTTCAAATTACCCCCGGGGATAGCTTGAAACCGGTATCAAGTTACCCCCCGGTTGTTTGAATCCGTTTCAAATTACCGGGGGGTAAGATTTGGAGGGGGTAATTTCAAACCGGTACACCGGCACCCATTTTGTTCTATTACTGAACATCAATCTTGAACAACTAAATGTTTGCAATTATGGAGCCATTTGATTTCCTTCACACTTCTACGTTAGGGAAGAGATCATATTTTTATAAGGATTCAATATAAAATGTTCCCATTTATATGAAATTTATGCTCTAGGATTTAGGCATATTATGTTAGATATCAGAACATATTTTAGATATTAATCGATCATGAATTTTATCAAGGAAGTGGGAATTACAAAATCTGACAACTAGAAACTAGTAAATATAGGTGAAGCGAAAAAGTATGATATTATGAATATTAAATTGAAATAATTACTGAGAAATATTATGAAACTCTTAGAAGTAGTTACTAAGATTTATGATATCAATTGATAGTAAATACACGCATGGTAGTAGGCAAAATCAAATCTTGATTTGCAATACTTTGATATCAGGGGATACTTAAATCGTGAAATTATGTAAAACTGGGGAAAACTTAGTTT
>NC_090746.1:107783310-107785810 GCF_036898095.1 Palaemon carinicauda | reverse complement strand
TTACATGTGATATAGGTTAATAACAGTGTTATTAAACCAATTAAGGGTGATTAGTGTTGATCATGATTGTAATTATCAAAATTAAATTCTATATGTGTATCTGCAACAGAAGAATGACCAATTACTAACAAAATAATGTTTATTTCCTATCTATTTGTTATCAATAATTACAAGCCTAAGTTTAGCAACAGTTAACACGAAAGAATTATTATTCGGAATGTTTCGAAAGATTATATGAAATATGTAAATAAATAAAATCCATTTGCTGCAAGGTAAATATAGACTTGAATACATACATACATACATACATATATATATATATATATATATACACACACACACACATATATATATATATATATATATTCTGACATAGAAAGATAATTCACGCACAAGTGGAGATGAAAAAGAGTTACGTCAGATATTTGCCCCTTAATTTAAAGAACCACACACATAAGTATATACTGAATATACACATATGCATATATATATATATATATATATATACATATATATATAAATATATATATATATATATATATATATTCAATAAAAGATAACGATAACTAATGTAATAAAAAATACCGTGAACAGACTAAACTTCATGAAAACCATATCCAAACCCAGTTGGGCAGACACATCTATATGGAACTACACCTGGGCCAAAAAGCGGCTTCGCCTTTGCTCCCCAATTTCTTTGACAGTAACTAATTGTCCACCATTCACTTGAGGACTTTAGTGGCTGCTGCACCACCGCCTCTGCAAAAGGGATTATGGGGGAACAGCGACAGAATTTGCTGTTTTAGAATTTATTTCTGTATCTCACTTTTGATTTATCCAGTCTTTATTTTTTTTTTTTTTTGCTCAGTCGTTTTATTTTTGCATTATTCTCAAAATTCCCCTTTTGAGTCATTGGTGACAAAATTTTTTTTAATGGAATGTTCATATTTCTCACACACAACATACGCGCTTTCTCTCTCTCTCTCTCTCTCTCTCTCTCTCTCTCACTTTATATATATATATATATATACATATATATATATATATATATACATATGCATATATATACTGTATATATATATATATATATACTGTATATATATATATAAATATATATATATATATATATGTGTGTGTGTGTGTGTATATATATACATATGTATATATATATACATATATATATATATATATATGTGTGTGTGTGTGTATATATATATATATACTGTATATATATTCATACATACATATAGATATATATGTGTATATATATATATATATATATATTTTATATATATACAGAAAAATATATATATATATATATATATATATATTTTATATATATACAGAAAATATATATATATATATATATATATATATAAAGTATATATATCGATATTATTAATATTATCATTCAACACCTATAATTTAGCACATATTTTATTAAAATTCTCCCGAATTTTTTTTTTTTACAGGTAAAATCTTTATAAAAAAACACGCAAGGATTCCCGACCAATAAAAATAGTCCCAACACTGCATTAACTATATATTCAAACTACGATTATCTTTCAAGTCATCTGTCAAATTTTTTTCTATTACAAATTTGAAGCTCAAAATAGGTAACTGCCTGTCGTCAGACATGCTATGTAATCTCTTCGCGAAAATTGAAAACATAATTTCGCTCTGCATCAAAGCTTCGTGTCTAAAACATTCGTTGTTTATGCAATTTTCATCAGGCGATGTTTATACATTTGGATGTATAGGGAAGAGATCATATTTTTATAAGGATTCAATATAAAATGTTCCCATTTATATGAAATTTATGCTCTAGGATTTAGGCATATTATGTTAGATATCAGAACATATTTTAGATATTAATCGATCATGAATTTTATCAAGGAAGTGGGAATTACAAAATCTGACAACTAGAAACTAGTAAATATAGGTGAAGCGAAAAAGTATGATATTATGAATATTAAATTGAAATAATTACTGAGAAATATTATGAAACTCTTTAGAAGTAGTTACTAAGATTTATGATATCAATTGATAGTAAATACACGCATGGTAGTAGGCAAAATCAAATCTTGATTTGCAATACTTTGATATCAGGGGATACTTAAATCGTGAAATTATGTAAAACTGGGGAAAACTTAGTTTTAAATCCGGACTTCTAGACGATCTTTCTTTAATGCTAGCTTTCTTTATGCTGTTATGATTGCCTGATTTTTATCCATGATTAACTATCATTATCTCTTGTTGGTTTGTAAAATACTTATTAAATTTTCTTCTTTCAATATTATGGTACCAAAACGATTTATATTTTTTTCATTCTATTTTAATTCCAACCTAGATTTCCTTCCGTAAGCACCGTCTAATCAATAATGGTGGTACACGAATTATCTTTTTTTTTACCTTCCCTTGAAGTGGAATACTCCCCTGATGACAAGCAATTAGCTCTAATTAGCTATAATGAGAGTAAAGTTTTCAGATGGGGAATCTT
>NC_090746.1:107778310-107780810 GCF_036898095.1 Palaemon carinicauda | reverse complement strand
CATAACCACTAATTCGATCAGGTTACTAAATACAATTTTGAGATTTTATAAACGTAAAATAACATTTAATGTATGATAGTTTGAAATTATTAATAAAAAGCTTTATTAAGAAAGAACACTTGGATTCAGAGCTCAGACATCATAGATTCATTTATATATCTTAAGTTGAATTGACTCAAAATTTATTCCATTAACTCAGGAAACTTGCTAAATACAATTTTGAGAATTTATAAACGTAAAATAACCTTTAATCTGTGAGACTGACTGAAAAATATCATTAAAAAAGGTTTATCAATAAAGCACACCTAAATTAAGAGTTTATCCATCATAGATTTGTCTATATACCTTGAGCTAGATGAACAAATTTATCCTTATCAAGAAAGCACAAGCACTCGCATAACCTTAAGGAAATGTAAACTTGCAGCTTTTTAGTCAGAAGTAGTGAAACTTTTGTAGTCAGAGGTAGTGAAACTTTTGTAGTCAGAGGTATTAAAACTTTCGTAGGCAGAAGTATTGCAACTTTTGTGGTCAGAGGTATAGCAACTTTTGTTGTTACAGGCATTGAAACTTTTGTAGTCGGAGGTATTGAAACTTTTTTAGTCGGAGGTACTGAAACTTATATATTTAGAAGCATTGAAATTTTTGTAATCAGAGGTATTGAAATTTTTGTAGTGAGAAGTATTGAAACTTTTTTAGTCAGAGGAATTGAAACTTTTGTTGTCAGAGGTATTGACACTTCTGTAGTCAGGGGTATTCAAACTTTTGTAGTCAGAGGTACTGAAACTTTTGTAGTAAGAAGTATTGAAACTTTTGTAGTCTGGCGTATTGAAACTTCTGTAGTCAACGGTATTACAATTTTTGTAGTCAGGGGTATTGAAACTTTTGTAGTCAAAGGTATTGAAACTTTTGTAGTAATAAGTATTGAAACTTTTGTAGTCAGAAGTATTGAAACTTTTGTAGTCTGAGGTATTGAAACTTTTGTAGTCAGAGGTACTGAAACTTTTGTAGTCTGAAGTATTGAAACCTTTGTAGTCAGGGGCATTGAAATTTTTGTAGTCAGAGGTACTGAAACGTTTTTAGTCAAAGGTAGTGAACCTTTTGTAGTCAGAGGTATTGCAACTTTTGTAGTCAGAGGTATTGTAACTTTTGTAGTCAGAAGTATTGAAACTTTTGTAGTCAGAGGTATTGCAACTTTTGTAGTCAGAGATATTGAAACTTTTGTAGTCAGAGGTACTAAAATTTTTGTAGTCAGAGGTAATGCAACTTTTGTAGTCAGAGGTATTGCAACCTTTGAAGTCAGAGATATTGCAACTTTTGTAGTCAGAGGTATTGAAACTTTTGTAGTCAGAGGTATTGAAACTTTTGTGGTCAAAGGCATTGCAACTTTTTTAGTAAGGGGTATTGAAATTTTGTAGTCCAGGTATTGCATCTTCTGTAGTCAGAGGTTTGAAACTTTTGTAATCAGAGGTATTGCAACTTCTGTAGTCGGAAGTATTGAAACTTTTATAGTCAGAGGTAATGAATCTTTTGTAGTCAGTGGTATTGAAACTTTTATAATCATAGGTATTAAAACTTTTGTAATCAGAGGTACTGAAACCTTTGTAGTCAGAGGTACTGAAAATTTTGTAGTGAGAGGTATTGCAACTTTTGTAGTAAGAGATAATCAGCGAGTCTTGGAGACAGCAGATAGTGCTTATCACTTACATTGACTTTCACGTATTGATTCGCCAACCTAAAACACCTGATCATGTGTCAAAGGAAATAAAACTGTTAACCAATATTCCTGTTTTTAATTCCTAATTAAGACATGTTATTATGGAAGGTTCTCTTTACTCGAAATTGACAACCTCATAAACAAAACATCAAACTAGTTAATATAAGGTAAGTTCTGCTTCCAAAGTAATTTGCATAAATATGGATTTCAGGGTAATTAAGATGTTTTGTGTATGATAATATATGAGAGTTTTAAGCATATGTGATGAAATATCTCTAAACAAAATATAATGATTTCAATGAGGCCCCTTGTCAACCTTTCTATAAGAATTTATCCAAATAGACCACCAAGGATGAGACGATTTGAACACAGTAAATTAGTTTTTTATTAGTTAAACAAAAAGACTGAATCCGCTATGAAATAAAAACACATACTGTATGTATGCATATATTTCCTTCGTAAAACCCGATTTCCTTTTAAGGGTTAACTCCTCTTTTGAAATACACACAAAACCAAACAAAGCGAGAGATGTAATTCCAAATATTAATATTCTCTCCCACCTCGCTGTTAAATATTACTCCACATAAACACCGGTGCGCGAATGCTTTAAAGCACAAAGTTAACAGAACTGCGAAAGTTACGCTTCTTTTCCTGACTGGATCATACACCATTTCTCAAATGGCAGGAATTCCAGAGGAGAAATTCCAGACGGGGAAAGGGAACAGACGAATGGAAATGATCTAGTGATATTTATCGAAAGGAGAAAATGACCCATTTGTTGTCTTC
>NC_090746.1:107765810-107768310 GCF_036898095.1 Palaemon carinicauda | reverse complement strand
GAGAGGAGAGGTCCCCTTTCCTATTTCATTTGTTTGATGTCGGCTACCCCCCAAAATTGGGGGAAGTGCCTTGGTATATGTATATGTATTTCAAGTCCTGATAACGAAATTGAAAAAGAAAAGCATTTACTATCCTTCCTATAATAAGAAACAGATAATAATCGATATATAAAGAAATTGTCCTAAAAAAATAAACATGTCTTCATTAGTCATTTTCAAAATATCCTATTTTTGCTGTGAACAACTTGACAATTAAAATTACCAAACGAACTAACGAGTTTGGGCGGGACACGAACCCCAGTCTGGCGTTCACCAGTCAGGGACGTTACCACATCAGCCACCACATGTGTTGTTCCAGTCACCATCGTCGTAAGTAAAGTGAAGTAAATGTGCCAGGATTTATTTCATTTCCCATTTTATTGGCATTGTTTCCATCCACGGTATTAAAGCCGTGGTCGCTAGGCTACCCGGCTGTTGCCGGCAATCCATTAAGATTTTTCAAGACTAAGAAAATGTATCGGAAATTTGCAGACTGGTCTGCGAGGCACTTTTATCATTGCCTTGCATAGGAACTGCAACATTGTTGTGCAGCTCCATTCACGCTTTGTAATGTTCCTCTGTTCGGCCGGGTTCGTTTCTCATTGTGCTTTAGCGCAAAATTCCGTTTTTAGTCGACGCTGGAAAGAAAATTTTAAAAGCCTTCGAAGGAATATGTAATGGAAGGAGAGGCTGTGTTCGGTGTGGGATATCCAGCGGTTTTTTTTAAAGTTGCGTTACTTACATATTCCATTGATAGGAAAAACGAGGTATGCTAATTTTCATTGCACCAACAATGGAAGCCTTGCGTCTTCATATTATTATTATTATTATTATTATTATTATTATTATTATTATTATTATTATTATTATTATTATTTTAATTATTATTATTATTATTATTATTATTATTATTATTATTATTATTATCAAAGCTACAATCCTAGATGGAAAAGGAGGACGCTATAATCCCAAGGTATCTCCAACAGGATAAAATAGCCCAGTGAGGAAAGGAAATAAAGAAATACATAAAGGTATCTCAAAGAGGAAAAAATAGCCCAGTGAGGAAAGGAAATAAAGAAATACATAAACTGTATGAGAAGTAATGAATAATTGAAATAAAATATTTTAAGAACAGTATCATGATTAAAAAAGACCTTTTATATATAAACTATAAAAAGACTTACGTTACCCTGTTCAAAATAGATATAATTTCAGCAGTATTATGGTAGAATACAATTTTCGAAGACTACTTTTTGTCATGATTCAAATCTGATGAAAATTATTTGGACTGGGGATGATAACCAAATGTAAAAACCAAGAACTGATTAATATGGTCCTCTCTAAAATAATATTCACAACAAAAAAAAATTCCCAAAACCAGATTATGTATAATTTCGATAAATATGTATATAGACTGTTAAATACTTGTGGTAAAAAAGGATAAAAATCCTGGAATGAACGTTGCCAGGCATTTACAGTTCTAAAAACGGATATACTGACGTTAAGGAGTGATATTGCGGTCACCAACTCGTAAAATTTAATAAAAAAGTAGGGTAAAAATCACGGTCGCCTGTATTTTACTGAAATATGGGTGAGAACTGTATATTTCTACTGAGAATTTCTGATTAAAATTAAGGTTTTTTATCAGTGTGTATATATATATATATACACACACATATATATATATATATATATATATATATATATATATATATATATATATATATATATATATATATATATATATATATATCGTTTTGCACAATTTCTTAATTCCAATTTCATAATGACAGATTTAAAAGAAAAAGAAATATTCCTACAAAGGCTCCAAAGAAAAAAAAAACTCGGTTGATATCTATTAACATAATATTAGCAGATTTATCATTTGAAGAGGAAATAATGACGCCTCTTAAAACCTAATCGGTACATTGATATTGCATATATATTACAATAAAGATCTTAAAGAGCAGGCTAAAGCCCGGTCTTTAGCTCAGAGCGAGTCGTGAATGACTCAAAGTATTGAAGGAAACCAACAAGCATAAACTTCAAAGTTGGGGGAGCCTATAGGTATATCTGCTGAATCATCAGCAGCCATTGCCTGGCCCTCCTTGGCCCTATCTTGGGTGGAGAGGGGGCTTGGGCGCTGATCATATGTATATATGGTCAGTCTCTAGGGCATTGCCTTGCTCGATAGGGCAATGTCACTGTCCCTTGTTCCTGCCATTCATGAGCGGCCTTTAAACCTTTAAAGAGACATATTGTGGTCACGCAAACTCGGTTTGTCGCAGACTCGTCGTCTAAGGATGAAGATTTTAAATGGCAGGCTAAAACCCAGTCTTTAGCTCAGAGCTAGTCGTGAATAACTCAAAGTATTCAAGGAAGTCAACATGCATAAACTTCAAAGTTGGTTACAAGAGACATATCTTGTTCACGCAAACTCCGTTTGTTACAGACTCGACGT
>NC_090746.1:107743310-107760810 GCF_036898095.1 Palaemon carinicauda | reverse complement strand
TCTATGGCTAGGATAGTCTACGACTTTCCTGCGATAGCGATATGTCTTCTTCCTTGCCTAGTTCAGGACTTTTAGCCCTGATCTAGGCCAGGTTAGGAAGGTTTCTCTGTTCCATGCTGAAACTGTACTCTTGCACCGTTTTTAGCTGATCGACCTATCTTAGGTTAGGGAGTGTCCTCCCTTCCCTTTGTGGCCGCTCTGGTACAGAAACCCTTCCTGGGAAGACCCCTTTCTTCTCCCTCCCCACCTATCTCTTGTATAGCCTAGCCTATGCTTAGGTTAGTTTATACTCATCTGTCCCCTGTCCTACAATTCCTCCTTAGGGTGGAAGAGTAGGGCTACCCGAGCTTCCCTGTGCTGTCCGCTCTGGTACATATACCTTCATAGTGTCCTATAAGGTTAGTTACTAGTGTAGCTCTGCATAGGGGAGTCTCCCCCCCCCCTCTTGGGTGTTCCCTAGCCCTCCCTTGGGCTACCTGCTCCCGGTCCCTAGTGACCCCTGCTTGGATGCTAGAGCCTGTCTCTATCATGGGTACACCCCCTCAGGGAGGGGGAGGGATGTCTGGAACCCTGACGGTACTTCCTACATCCCTTCCCCCCTCCCCCTGTCTCTCTCTCTATCCGGGTGCCGGTCTCTTGCCGCCTCTACTGCCGGCAATACCTGCCTCCCTCTTGGTGACTTCCCTACCCTTGCCCCCACCCCCCGTGTACCGAGGGACTGCCGGCTGCCGCCGGCTACTACCGGCGGCTCTCCTACTCCTATCTATTCGTCCGCTTGCCGGTCGATCTCCGGAGTGCCGGCATATACTGCCGGCAACCCGATACTACCTGTACCATCCTTACCCGTCACCAATCCGGCATCCTCCGGCTGCCGGAACCGCCGCTCCCTGCCGGCGTGCCGCCGTTGTGCCGGCGGCCGCCATCCTGGTATCTAACTGACTTTGAAAATTGTCTGTTCTAATGCCAGAATCTATGCTGGAGCGAGCTCCGGCGTGCCGGCGGCTGCCGGATGCCCCGGAGGCGTCAAGAATACTTGCACCCCCTCTCTTTAGCTATCATAAGACTAGATAGCCCTACCTTGCAAATAGATAAGCTGCTTTGCTTCTAAGATCAGTACCTAGTTCTGCTCTATTAGTGATCATGCTGTCTCTTTGCATTCTTCTATTTCCAGCATGCTATGTGCATCTTAGCGCGGCTGGTTGCCAGAAGCAATTACCCTTAATGAGGCCTTCTGGCTCTTATCTGGGAACCGAATGAATTCGATCCCAACCTTGTCCTTGGCTTTCCATGGAGTTCCATTATAATGGGAATCCTAGGAAACCATATCCAATGATCTAGGTCATTTGGATTATCCCAGGACCAGCCTATGGTAACCAGTCGGGCGAGATGCATGGAGCGTGTCTCCTTTACTGTTTCATTCTCTATGCATCACACCTTCCTTAAGTTAAAATTAATGATTAATGTTAACTTAATTTAAGAGCCACTCCTATGGCTCCCCCATACTCATTTTCTCTTTCTTCCACAGGAGGAGCAGATGAAGTGCGATTTCGCATACTGTGCCGTGAAACGCTCCCAGTTTTATGGACATACGGCGTGCAGGACTCACGCCCCTTGCTCAGACAAGAAAGGGGATTGGAAGTTCTGGAATCCACTGGAATGTACGGTCTGCCAGGCCTATCTAGTTGAGGCCTTCCATAACCCTCCCTCAGCGGAGGTTAGAGACATTGCTCGTGAGAAACTGCGCAAGTGGGTGCGTGGTTTTCAGAGGAATGCTACTGGACCGTACCTGGCCACCGAAGAACTGAGGTCCCTGTTGTTCCCTAAGGCCTCCCCTGATTCAGTGGTTCCAAAGGAAGCAATCCCCACTGTCCAAATTTCAGTGGAACCTGATGTGGTCATGGCTCAGTCCATGCACGAGTGCCGTTTGGATTCTGAGGATGATGAACGGATCTCCGACGTCTCGGAAGATACGGAGAAGACGCTTATGGCTCAAGGAGCCGAAGAGGACGAAGACAAGGTGGAATACACCGAGTCGGAGATTGGAGCTACTCCCTCGTCCATCCCTCCGCCTACTCCTACACCGACGGAATTGTCCCTTCCGTCTACCTCCTCGACCCCGGATCCTTCCTCTTCCACCCAAGAACTGATCCGACTGATTAGAGCTGTCATGGACGACAGACTGAAGGAGAACCAGGAGTCCATCAGGTCGATGATTGGATCCAGAGACACGAAGAAGATCTCGGTCAAGGATCTCCCAGCTTGCTCTCATGCCAACCCGTGGAGGTATGCAGAGCATATGGTTATTGCAACCGGCAGGATCTTTGTTAGCGACAAGATCGGCACGGTCCCGTTGGAAGACGTGGAGTTCTTCCCAAGCTTCGAGGCCTACCCGGACTGTTACGTCCGGCTTCGTGCTGAACCTGCCTCGAAGGAAGAGACCGAACCTAAAGAAGAGATAGTGTTCGATCTCGCAAAGGCCCAAGCTATGCTAGCCAACGCATTTAAGAGCAGGGGCTTTACCTGCTCTAAGCTTCCTGCCTTGAGCAAGAAGCATCCTACCTATGTCGCACCTGACACTGCGATTCTTCCATTTCTGGAAAAGGCCTTAGCTGCATGCCTTAAAGCGGCGGAAGAAGGGAAACCCTGCCCTGCACTGGAGGAGTGCAGACCCTTCTCCATCGTGACACCCCCTGACACTAGGCAATGGAAAGATGTCCAACATACTTTCGTCGTGGGTAGGCTCGATCCTGACGTCGCCGGACGTCAGTTTAATGAAGACCTCCCCAAGCTCAACGACCACCTCCTTCGCCGGGAACAAGACACGAAGGAGAGGCTTGCAGCTTCGCTTTCTCATCAAGTCCAACTTGAAGTAATGGCCTGTGACACAGCGGTACCCGATCACTACATGGTACTGGCCAAATCCCACTTACTCACGGTAATGAAGGACTTGTACCATTTCATAAAGGCTCGTAGAGCCTGTCGTGAATTCGTGTTTGTCGGTGCCACCGTGAAACACGAACCCCGGAGGCTGATTTCCTCCAACATCTGGGGAAAGCACCTGTTTCCTTCTGACCTTGTCAAGGAAATAACTGACAGAGCCGCCACGGAGAATAGGAACCTTCTCCACAAGTGGGGCATGTCCAGAAAAAGGAAAACCTCTCAGGACGATGGACCTCAGCCTAAGAGGAAACCTCAGAAGCCGAAACCCCAGCAACGTCAACAACGACGTCAGTTTCCGGGACCCGCTACCTCCCAAGTGGTTGCCCAACCACAACAGACCTTTCAGTTGGTCCCCCAACCGGTGTTGTCACAGTCACCGGTCTTCACCCCTGCCTTTGAGCAGTCATCCACTACCTTTCATGCCAGAGGTAGAGGCTCGTCCAGGGGTGCAAGCAGAGACGCATCTCGTCGTCCCTCCAGAGGTAGAGGAGGAAAGGGAGCTAGCGGCCGAGGCAACAAGTCCTCGGGACACCAGAAGCAATGAAGTGCTTCCGGTGGGAGGAAGACTCCGCCAATTCCAGGATCGTTGGACCTTCGATCCTTGGGCACACAGCATCATCAAGAACGGTCTAGGCTGGAGTTGGGTGCAACCACCCCCAATCTTCCAGCGGTTCTTTCAACCATCAACCCCCATTCTGGAAGAATATGTTCTAGACCTCTTGAACAAGAAGGTGATAAGGAAGGTAAAGTCCACCAGGTTCCAAGGGAGACTGTTTTGCGTTCCCAAGAAGGACTCAGACAAACTCAGAGTCATTCTGGACTTATCCCCCCTCAACAAGTTCATAGAGAACAACAAATTCAAGATGCTGACGCTTCAACAAATAAGGACCCTTCTGCCTCAGGGTTCCTACACGGTCTCTATAGACCTGGCGGATGCCTATTGGCACATTCCAATGAACCATCACGCTTCCTCCTACCTAGGATTTCGACTCCAAAGGAAAAGCTACGCCTTCAGGGCCATGCCATTCGGCCTCAATGTGGCCCCTCGGATCTTCACAAAGCTGGCGGATGCCATAGTACAACAGCTCCGCCTAAGAGACGTCCAGGTGATGGCCTACCTCGACGACTGGCTAGTCTGGGCTCCCTCGCCCGAAGAGTGTGCAAAGTCTTGCGACGAAGTTACCCAGTACCTAGAACACCTGGGATTCAAGATCAACGAGAAGAAATCTCGCCTCTCTCCGGCTCAGAAGTTTCAGTGGTTGGGAATCCACTGGAATCTTCAGTCACACCGCCTTTCCATCCCCCAGAAGAAAAGGAAGGAAATAGCAGGGTCTGTCAAGCGACTACTGAAATCCAAACGCATTTCAAGACGACAGCAGGAACGAGTTCTAGGCTCTCTACAATTCGCCTCAGTGACAAACCCAGTGCTTCGTGCACAGCTAAAGGATGCCGCGGGAGTCTGGAGACGATCGGCATCCATCGCTCGAAGAGACCTCAAGAGACGGCTTCCAAACAGACTTCGACGCCTCCTAAAGCCGTGGTCGGAAGCAATGGCCCTGAAAAGGTCCATTCCTCTCCAACACCCTCCTCCATCACTCAACATCCACACGGATGCCTCACTGGAGGGCTGGGGAGGTCACTCCCACCTGAAACAAGCTCAAGGGACCTGGTCTCCACTATTCAAGACGTTCCACATAAACATCTTGGAGGCCATGGCGGTCCTTCTTACTCTGAAGAAGTTATCCCCGCCACCCTCGATCCACATCCGTCTAACCCTAGACAACTCGGTGGTAGTTCGTTGTCTCAATCGCCAGGGCTCAAGATCGCCCCAGATAAATCAGGTGCTTCTCCCAATCTTCCGTCTGGCGGAGAAGAAGAAGTGGCACCTGTCTGCAGTTCACCTACAAGGATTCCGCAACGTGACAGCGGATGCTCTATCTCGGACAAACCCGATAGAGTCGGAATGGTCTCTAGACGCAAGATCATTCTCCTTCATCTCCAATCAAGTCCCAGAACTTCAGATAGATCTCTTTGCAACGAGCGACAACAATCAACTTCCTCTGTACGTAGCCCCGTACGAGGACCCCAAAGCAGAAGCGGTGGACGCCATGTCACTGGACTGGAACAGATGGTCGAAGATATACCTGTTCCCTCCCACCAACCTTCTGTTGAAAGTCCTCTCCAAACTGAGAACCTTCAAAGGGACAGCGGCCCTAGTGGCTCCCAAGTGGCCCCGGAGCAACTGGTACCCCCTGGTCCTGGAGCTGCAGCCCAAGCTGATCCCTCTCCCGGGCCCAGTTCTCTCTCAACAAGTACAGAAGTCGACTGTCTTCGCTTCATCATCGAAAATCAAGGACCTTCATCTCATGATTTTCTCTCCCTTGCCGCAAAGAAAAGGTTTGGGATCTCGAAGAAAAGTCTGGACTTCCTAGAGGAATACAAGACCGAATCCACGAGACGGCAATACGAATCATCCTGGAGGAAATGGGTCTCCTTTGTTAAAGCAAAAAATCCTAAAGAAATCACCATTGATTTCTGTATGTCCTTCTTCATTCACCTTCATGGACAAGGATTAGCAGCCAATACGATCTCAACTTGCAAATCGGCTTTGACTAGACCAATTCTATATGCTTTCCAAATTGATCTGTCCAACGACATCTTTAACAAACTGCCGAAAGCATGTGCTCGCCTACGCCCAGCACCCCCTCCGAAACCGATCTCCTGGTCACTAGACAAGGTGCTCCATTTCGCCTCCAACTTGGACAATGATTCATGCCCCCTCAAGGATCTGACTCAGAAAGTTATATTTTTATTTGCTCTCGCCTCGGGAGCTCGAGTCAGCGAAATAGTGGCATTATCAAGAGAAGAGGGACACATCCTGTTTGCTGATTCAGGAGAAGTGACCCTCTCCCCCGATCCGACGTTTCTCGCCAAAAATGAATTACCCACCAAAAGATGGGGCCCTTGGAGAATATGCCCCCTGAAGGAGGATGTCTCTCTATGTCCAGTAGAGAGTCTCAAGGTCTATCTTCGCAGAACTTCAAACTTTGGTGGAGGCCAACTCTTCAAAGGAGAAACATCGGGCAGCGACCTGTCACTGAAACAATTAAGAGCGAAAATCACCTACTTCATTCGCAGAGCGGATCCGAACAGTACACCCGCTGGTCATGATCCTAGAAAAGTGGCATCTTCTCTGAACTTCTTTCAGAGCATGGACTTCGAGAGCCTTAAGAACTTTACGGGCTGGAAGTCCTCGCGAGTTTTCTTTAAACATTATGCGAAACAAGTGCACGAAATCAAACATTTTGTGGTAGCCGCAGGTAGTGTTATGAAACCTGCACCTGACTCTGCGTAGAACAGTGAGTTACTTGGGACTCTAACTCTTCGGGTGCCTATGTTGACCCTCGAGTGATTCATAGTGATGTCTAAAAACACTTAGTGCTTTTATAACTGTTCTTATCCCAGGTGGAATGTCATAGTGTTACACAAGTGCCGCATGCCTTGAGCATGATGTGTTATTTAAAGACTTGCGTTCCTCGAGAACGAGTACCTACTAATCCTGAAATTCCCTTTCAGATTCAAGAGCAAGCCTTTATTTCTATGTACATTATTATTACTGTAAATGAACTTTACCTTTTGCTGTAAAATTATTTATTTTCTGCATTGTGAAATAAAATTTCTATTTTATTACTTGTGCGTCTCTTTCAGCTCCTACTTACTATGAAATACATACTGTCATAGTTTTATTTATTCCTCCTTTCTTATGGTCATGAAGAATTTAAGATGTTTATTCTTAAATTATATTCACCTTGTCTCAGTAAGGTTCCTACTCGAATACTTACTTCTGATAATCAGGAGATGAACCCTACACACAGTGCCCAACCACCACTGACCTACTCAGAATGTTCCTATACAAATATCAAACATTCTGCTTCATCTCTAAGCTCTTAAAAAGCTCTTCTGTCAAGATGAATAGCCCTTCAATACCACTTTGACGTCGGCATAGCCCATGGGAACTTCCTACCAATGGGGGGCAGGATACTTCGTTCCTATGGTTCTTACCTAAGATTACTTTGCTATTTTGTCAATGCCTAGGCACTTAACTCTGGGGGAAAATCTACCACGATACATTGATTCTCTGGTACTCTTCCATCAGGACGCCATGGCTTGAGCCCAAAAAACGGATTTTGAGCGAAGCGAAAAATCTATTTTTGGGTGAGATAGCCATGGCGTCCTGATGGACCCTCCCTACTACTTCGTCAGTTTGTTCCCACCCTACACAATTGTATCATGGTGATGGGCAGCAACTGGCGCCAGGATAAAGACGCTCGTGACGTCATTAGAGCAATGGCGTCCGTTTGTTTACGTCTCGAGTATCAGTAGTAGCCACGAGTGAGATTAGCTGTGGAACGGCTCCCAGCTATTCTCAGCCCTTACACACCGAAGCGTTAACCCTGTTCGGGGTGGAGATAGCTATGTGGCACGACCAGACATGCGTGTCCCCTGTTGTATTACGATGTCTTAAAGGGAAACCTTTGAGATACTCGCTCCAGAAGTTAGAATTCTGTGATAACCTGTGGTTAAATTCTCTGGGAATATCTTAGTAGTCCTATACCCAAGGAAGCTACCAAACAGGAACCTTCCATCAGGACGCCATGGCTATCTCACCCAAAAATAGATTTTTCGCTTCGCTCAAAATCCGTTATATATATATATACATATATATATATGTATATATATATATATATATATATATATATATATATATATATATATATATATATATATATAAAGGTTGTTCTATATTAAGTAATACTAAAAAAAATCAGTAGTGGTGCATTCATAAATAACAAACCAAATTAAGAAAATTTTACCTATAAAGTGGTCATGAGTTATTGTAAAAATTATAAATCATGGAATTATTGGGGAAATAACTCCCGTTCATTCTTATATTGGTTAACGTTTTGGATTAAAGAATTTATTCTTCTCATATTCATCAATAGGATTCGATTTTCATTTTTTTTTTTAAATAGTTTAATAAAGTATTTCATTATGGTAATTGTTTACAACACCACGCTCTCCATTTACTCTAAAATAATGCAATCCTGCAGTTCTCATCTTCTTGCACAGTAATTAAGTGGTTATTTAAATTCTGGAAAAGCAATAATTAGCACATGAGGAAGGGGGGCAAGGGGTTATAAAAGCAAAATAGTTCGGTTTCCTCATTAAACGACTTGGAACTGACATGTCAACTTAGCGTACATAAACAAAATTCGTGATGCCAGCGTATATAAACAGAAGTTCGTGATGCTAGCGTACATTAGATATACTGTATATTCAATATATACTTAATCAAAAATTGAGTGATTACTCAAGTGACACTATTTGTAAATGGCATATTCTGTGGACACTTTTGAGTAATTAATCCATTTTTAATTAAGTATATTTTGAAAATACAGTATATCAAATGTACGCTGGCATCACGAACTGTTTATGTACGCTGGCACCACGAATTCTATTTGGTTGACTATGTTGACATGTCAGTTCCAAGTAGTTTAGTGAGGAAACCGAGCTATTTTCTTTTTATAACCCCTTCCCCCTTCTTCAACGTATCTTGCTAATTATTGCTTTCCCAGAATTTAAATAACAACCTAATTACTGTGCAAGGAGACAAGAACTGCATGATTGCATTATTTTGGAGTAAATGGAGAGCGTGGTGATGTAAACAATTGCCTTCATTATTGATAAAAACACATTTTTGGACAATACTGAAAATTTAACAGGATTTCTATTTTCATCTTACAGAAAATCCGAAGAATTGGCTAGTAATAGTGATAATTATTCTGAATAAATGCTAAGATGATCGGACCATTACAGTTCGTAAGTATAAATTGCTTGCCAATATTTAACTATGGAAGTATAGAGGAAAGTATACCCTTTCTGGGTGGGGATACCATAACGGGGTGAAAGTTACTCTCTCTCTCTCTCTCTCTCTCTCTCTCTCTCTCTCTCTCTCTCTCTCTCTCTCTCTCTCTCTCTCTCTCTCTCTCTCATATTACTGCCCAAGTCAAAGTTAGTGATTTTAGTATCTTAGCAACTGTAATCAGAAAGCTATATAAAGTATTTTACTTTAGTTGCATAGACTCCTTTAAGGAAGGACTGGAACGTCCCCTGCTCGGGGTTTTTAACTTGAGTCTGAAAGATTAACTTGAGTTTGGACTAAAATGACTTCTAGAAGGGCTAGAAACACGTTCTCTGGATCAAAATGGGGGTTTTTGAGGATGGTGAGTTCAGTAGTAACATTTTCAACACCACCTGGGGTCATCTTCAAGGTCTAAAGGTCATTTATCAAGGACAAACTTGTGAATTTTGGTCATTTTTGCTCGTTTTTTGTGTGTAACTCATAAATGGTGAGAGATAGCTGATTACAATATGGGGCAAGTCTGCAGAGCTGTCCGAATTTAATATATATTGTCATATATCGTCCTTCAAGAAAGGACTGGAACGTCCACTGATCGGGGTTTTTAACTTGAGTCTGAAGGATTAACTTGAGTCCTGGACTAAAATGACTTCTAAGAAGGGCTAGAAACACGTTCTCTGAGTCAAAATGGGGTTTTTTGAGGACGGTGAGTTCAATAGTGACATTTTCAACACCACCTGGGGTCATCTTCATCATCTTCAAGGTCAAAAGGTCATATTTCAAGGTCAAAATAGTGAATTTTGGTCATTTTTTCTTGTTTTTGTGTGTAACTCATAGATGGTGAGGGATGGCTGATTATAATAAGAGGCAAGTCTGTAGTTCTGTCCAAATTTAATATCTATTGTCAAATATTGTATTACTCAAACATTCCAAACAAGCCCTAAAACAATGAAACACTAAAATAAGAAATAAAGAACGGTATTTCTCATCACAACAAAACTCAAAGACATTAACCGTCCTCAAAAACCCCCATTTTGACTCAGAGAACGTGTTTCTAGCCCTTCTTAGAAGTCATTTTAGTCCAGGACTCAAGTTAATCCTTCAGACTCAAGTTAAAAACCCCGATCAGGGGACGTTCCAGTCCTTTCTTGAAGGACGATATATGACAATATATATTAAATTCGGACAGCTCTGCAGACTTGCCTCATATTATAATCAGCTATCTCTCACCATTTATGAGTTACACACAAAAAAAACGAGCAAAAATGACCAAAATTCACAAATTTGACCTTGATAAATGACCTTTAGACCTTGAAGATGACCCCAGGTGGTGTTGAAAATGTCACTATTGAACTCACCATCCTCAAAAACCCCCATTTAGATCCTGAAAATGTGTTTCTAGCCCTTCTAGAAGTCATTTTAGTCCAGACTCAAGTTAATCTTTCAGACTCAAGTTAAAAACCCCGAGGTCCTGACGTTCCAGTCCTTCCTTAAAGGAGTCTATGTTTAGTTGCTTATTTTTCATTTACAGTTATATGGTTTTACCCTTAAAGTTTTCACAAACCAATTTATTTTACACATGATAGTGCCATAGCCTCTGTACCATGGTCTTTCATTATCTTGGGGTAGGGTTTTCTTGCTTGAGGGTACAATCGGGCACACTATTCTATCTCATTTCTCTTCCCCTTGTTTTTTTATGTATTTATAGTTTATATAAGAAATATTTATTTCAATGTTGTTACTTTTCTTGAAATATTTTTTTAATTGTTAATGAATTTTCTCGTACTTTCCTTATTACTTTTCCTCACTGGGCTATTTTCCCTTTTGGAGCCTTCTGGCTTCTAGCATTTTGCTTTTCCAACTAGGGTCGTAGCTTAGCAAATAATAATAATAATAATAATAATAATAATAATAATAATAATAATAATAATAATAATAATAATGAACCGAAACTGGAACATGGAAGTGTAAAGCAAATGGAGAGATTATCTTTAAAAACAGATCCAGTACAATTTGGATATGAATTCTGTATTCTGGCTGCTTGCGTGCCATTCATTTTGATATCTCCAACAATGGACGTTCTTTGGCGAGAATTGTTTAAAGCAGTGGCTAATAAATAGTGAAGGTATTGATATATTTGTATGATATGTACGACTATGTATATGGTTACCTTCTATTTGAGTATTTGCGTTAAATAAAAATACACAATTTTGTTTTATTTATTCCAGCTTAAGTATCTGTTTGGAAGTCCGTTTAAGCAAAGTAAATGGTGGTATATTGAGATACTACCTCTAGAGAATTATGGCATCTTTTGACTGGCCAGATGGTACTACATTGGATCCTTCCCTCTGGTTACGGTTAATTTTCCCTTTGCCTACACACACAAAGAATAGTCTGGCCTATTCTTTACATATTTTCCTCTGTCCTCATACACCTGAAAACATTGAGATTACCAAACAATTCTTCTTCACTCAAGGGGGTAACTACTGCAATGTAATTGTTCAGAGGCCACTTTCCTCTTGGTAAGGGTGGAAGAGACTCTTTAGCTATGGTAAGCATCTCTTCTAGGAAAAGGACGCTCCAAAATCAAACCATTGTTCTCTAATCTTGGGTAGTGCCATAGCCTCTGTACCATGGTCTTCCACTGTGTTGGGTTAGAGTTCTCTTGCTTGAGGGTATACTCAGGCATACTATTCTATCTAATTTCTCTTCCTCTTGTTTTGTTAAAGTTTATATAGTTTATATAGGAGATATTTATTTCAATGATGTTACTCTTAAAATATTTTATTTTTCACTTTTTCCTTTCCTCACTGGGCTCTTTTCCCGGTTGGAGCCCTTGGGCTTATAGCTTCCTGCTTTTCCTACAAGGGTTGTAGCTTAGCAAGAAATAATAATAATAATATCCTTATGTAAATAGTTTGTGATTATTCGTTGGATCTACTTGATATTGTATTATTAAAGAATTATCAATCAAAAGTTTCATTATTGTTTTATCTACAAAACTATTCCCAAAGAATCATCCCATATTAATTTATTCACACTATGGCTTATTTTAAAGTTTTCTAAGATTATGTGCTAATTTCTAGAATTTATTTTTTCCAATCATATACTGTACAACGTTAAGATAGTTCTACGAAACAACTATCATGATTCATTAACTATGATCTTTAATCAAACAGTTGAAAGGCATTTTCTTTTAAACTCATAGTTTTACCAATAACTTCACATTGTACGGCAAACTGATTCCTATCTTAGTTACAAATGATGGAACTAGGGATTTTTATACATTTGAAATCCTATTCCAAATTGCGGGTAACTCTTCTTTTAACCCTAAATAAACTTTTGAAATCTCTATCTCTCTCTCTCTCTCTCTCTCTCTCTCTCTCTCTCTCTCTCTCTCTCTCTCTCTCTCTAACTAGATAAGATCATAGGAACTCTCTAAATGCTTAAACTAAATCGCTCTACCAGAGAGCAAATGGAGACATCCAAAATCCTTGTAACTCCTTGTAATTCGTTCTCTCTCTCTCTCTCTCTCTCTCTCTCTCTCTCTCTCTCTCTCTCTCTCTCTCTCTCTCTCTCTCTCTCTCTCTAAACTGTGGTTTATATAATAATCCTACTTTGGGTCATTGGTTATAGAATCGTTATATTTCAGTATCCCGACAGTAAAGCAGATTTGAAATCTTACTCGATCTTTAACGAATCATCGTTAAATTAATATCCCAAAACAAACTCTGGCTAAGAATTAATAAAGTTTTCATATTAGCAAGAAAGTTTGTTAATGAAAAGCAAACAGATGCATACAAACAGGGAGGCAGAGTAATAAGAACTTTGCGTTTAAGTTGAGGATAATGAAGAAGTTCCAACCCAGGATGCTTGTGTGAGAACTATCAGAATGTACGCATGATCAGAAGATTAAGCTTCTTGTCTTGTTAGTAATTGGAATCATTATCAATATGCTTATGTGGAGTTACTGTTGCTTTTAATAAAGCCACTAGAACTGTTACTGCTGCCACCACTTCTGTTACTCCACAGAGATAGAGAGTTACAAAACTTTCTTATGTCTCATAAAACTTTTTAGTCCATCCACGGAGACTCCATTTGCTGTTGTAGAGAGCAAATCAGTTTAAACGTTAGAGAGCTTTTATGGTCTTGTCTAACTTATTCTTGTATTCGTTTACCGTGTTACTGAGACACAGAGAGAGAGAGAGAGAGAGAGAGAGAGAGAGAGAGAGAGAGATACAAGGATTTTGGATGTTTCAAAGAATTTTTAGTCTATCCGCGGAGACCATTTGCTTTTGGGTAGGGCGAATTAGTTTAAACGTTTTTATAATCTTGTCAAACTTATTCTTGCTTTGAGAGAGAGAGAGAGAGAGAGAGAGAGAGAGAGAGAGAGAGAGAGAGAGAGAGAGCCACTGAAAACAAATAACGAAGTCAGACTTAATCATTAGAGTATTTGTGTATTATTTGCCTGTTTAGATAAGACAGTATTTTATTCTTGGCTATATAGGCTAAATCCTACATTCAGTTCAATAGTTTTTTTTTTTTTTTTTTCAATAACGAGAATTGCATAATAGTTTTGTTCGTCATAATTTAAGTAGCAATATATAGATTGGAATATAAGCAAAAAATATAAGTGAGACAATGGCTATACCGTACACGCTGAAGCCTAGATTTAGTTCAATAGCTATTTTTATTTTCAATAAACGAGAATTTCATAATAATGTTGTTCTCTACAATCTAATCTTTAATATACTGAATGACATAAGAAAAAAATCATAAGATAAAATATATCAAAAAATTTTATCAACCTCCAGAAAGGTAGTCTACATACAATATTGAAAATACGAAAACCTCTTTCAAACTGCATTTTGGGAACTATTTTCCGGGCCATCAAGCGATTGAATATGCAACAAGCAATCGAGCAGAATCTTCTTTTCTGTGATCGTCATCTTTTCTTCAGTTTCCTATGAAAATATATGCAAAGGACATTTCCTAAACATAGAGGAAAAAGTTAAAACAAAGTTAAGAAGAGAGATTTCGCTTGAGCCCTGCTTTCTGTTTTTGAGAGTAATGTTCATGAAGAGTAATGGTTACATTATATTTATAAGATCTTTACATTGACACACTGGAAGAGGCGCGCATAACAAATGATGATGATATACATATATATATATATATATATATACATATATATATATATATATATATATGTATATATATACGTATATATATGCACACACACACACACATATATATATATATATATATGCATATATATACATATATACACACATATATATATATACATATATATATATATATACATATATACATATATACATATATACATATATATATATATATATATACCATTTTAATTGAGAATGTTGTATTCAACAGTCAAATAACCCATCCCCTTTTCAATAGAATAAAATTCAATATATTGTAGGAGAGAGTAAATCCAATAATAACTAACGTAATAAATATATTTTAGGAGAGAGTAAATCCAATAATAACTAACGTAATAAATATATTTTAGGAGAGAGAAAATCCAATAATAACTAACGGAATGAAGAGACTGTTTTAATCAGTCAACAGAATATTATAAAGCTATTTAATAAATATGGAACTGTTCCAGCTATGAAATAAATTCCATACATCTCAATGGAAGGATTACAGGGCATTAGAGTAACTTTGAGCAGGAAATTAACACTTATATTGAAGTTCTTATCTGAAGCATTTATTTATGCAAAAGTATAAAGGAATATGGAATACATTAGCTCTAAGGATCACTAATGGGCTGCCATTACATATAAATATCACATCAACATAAAATGATTATAGCAGTCATTACTGTTAGGCTATCTACACCGCCATGCGCTGGACTATTTAATAAAGGGATTCATTTCTATATGCATAATGCCTCCATCATGTTATAAAGGAAATTTAAAAATCTTTCTCTTTCTCTTGTGTGTGTGTTTATATATATATAATATATATATATATATATATATATATATATTATAATATATATATATATATTATTATTATTATTCTTATCTAAGCTACAACCCTAGTTGGAAAAGCAGTATGCTATAAGCCCAGGGGCTCCAACAGGGAAAATAGCTCAGTGCGGAAAGGAAAAAAGGAAAATAAAATATTCTAAGAAGAGTAACAACAATAAATATCTCCTATATAAACTATAAAAACTTTAACAAAACAAGAGGAAGAGAAATAAGATAGGAGAGTGTGCTCGAGTGTACCCTCAAGCAAGAGAACTCTAACCCAAGACAGTGAAAGGCCATGGTACAGAGGCTATGGCACTACCCAAGACTAGAGAACAGTGGTTTGATTTTGGAGTGTCCTTCTCCTAGAAGAGCTGCTTACCATAGCTAAAGAGTCTCTTCTACCCTTACCAAGAGGAAAGTGGCACTGAACAATTACAGTGCAGTAACCCCTTGGGTGATGAAGAATTGTTTGGTAATCTGTGTTGTCATGTGTATGAGGATAGAGGAGAATATGTAAAGAATATGCCAGACTATTCAGTGTGTATGTAGGCAAAGGGAAAATGAACCGTAACCAGAGAGGAGGATCCAATGTAGTACTGTCTGGCCAGTCAAAAGACCCCATAACTCTCTAGCGGTAGTATATATATATATATATATATATGTATATATATACTATAAATATACTATAAATATTCATAACATTAATATATATATATATATATACATATATATATATATATATATATACTGTATATATATATATATATATATATTTATATATATATATATATATATATATACAGTATATATATATATATATATACACACACCGTTTTTTACGGCAAATGTTTAACACTGTATCATAAGCATATCATAATTCACCAAAATAAGTATTGATTAAATGACTTGCAATATGGAATAACTAAAATTTCTCCCTGATTACCCATTAGGGTATGCAACCAATGCTATCATTAGATCAAAAAGACATCTGAATCAATCCTTTTTTAATTCTTTGTATTTCTTCTATTTTCTTTTCAATGGTATTCCACTTTAGCCTTTAGAAAAGTCTAACAACGCTAATTGCTTCATCCAATGAGATTTATACTGCAGTTTGAAAATAATGTGAACAGGAAATATTTAGCCATTTCAAATTGCATTCCTTGTCTTGTTATATATATTTTTTTTTTCTTTTATGGAATTTAATGAAGTGTTTCAATTAAGTTTGACTAACTTTATCTGCGTTAATCTCAAATTTATTGATTCGAGATACGAAAAATTCAAACAGGAAATGTAGGGTCACTCAAGATTATTCCTTACATTGGGGGAGGGGGGGAGGAGTCCCACCCACTCGAAACAATAACAAAGGCTTTCTACCCACTCGTTATAATAACAAGGGCATCCCACCCACTCAGATCAATAACAAAGAGTGTTATTGCATGCAAATATCAGTGCAGTTTCACTGTACCTTCGACAAAAAAAAAAAAAAAAAAAAAAAAAACTGGCGGAGTATCTGTCAGTATTAGCATATTATTCCTCTTCGGTTTTTGTTCTTAATACGATGTAAAATTAATATAAAAAGGTTGATAAATACAACAAGAAAATTTAACAAATAACTCCATACAAAACTTACTGGAAAAGCAAAATAGAGCGTAGAATTAATTATAAATTGTATTAACGAATTGCTGAAGTAAATATCATCAGGAATATATTGAATATATGATTCGAACAAACATGAAGTACTTCATAAAACACTTTCTCTATTACTTTAAAGAAAAGATTGAGGAGAAATTTTAAAACGATATTATAATATAGATGGAATTGACATTATCAAAAGATATAAAGCAAGACTAAATGAAAGAAATCCTGTCAAATTTAAAAAAAAAAAAAAAGTTAAATTAAACATGAAATGCAGTGAATATCTAAAATAAATCTCATATTATTATTATTATTATTATTATTATTATTATTATTATTATTATTATTATTATTATTATTACTGGCTAAGCTACAACCATAGCTGGAATTTCGGGCTGCTATAAGCCCAAGGACTCCAACTGGGAAAATAGCCCAGTGAGGGACGAAAACATAACGTCCTTAAAACTCCGTTGGTGGAGGAAATAAAAAATCTGCAAAAATTGCTTAGGTATAGAGGAATAAAAACCCTCTCCATTGCTTGTTGAAAAACTACAGATCTTACTAAAAGAATCTTAGTATCAGGATCATTCTAAATTCTTGCATAACACCAGACCCTATGAGACTCCTTTTTCAATTCCAGTGACGTTGCCTCTTAATGACAGTTGATATCTCTTTGGTTTCTACATTGATCATTGTGAATTATTCAGGCTGCGATCTCAAAGACCATGTTCCCCAGGGGGGAAATGCTGAGTGATAGTTTGAGAGGCAATGTGTCGAGGATTGCGTTGTCGTATGTGATCCATATATAGCAAATAACTTGTGGATCTATCGCCTTTATTTTCAATGTGAATCAAAATCAAAATCAAACCATTGTTCTCTAGTCTTGTGTAGTGCCTCTGTACCATGGTCTTCCACTGTCTTGAGTTAGAGTTCTCTTGCTTGAGGGTACACTCGGGCACACTGCTCTATTTAGTTTCTCTTCCTCTCGTTTTATTAA
>NC_090746.1:107733310-107740810 GCF_036898095.1 Palaemon carinicauda | reverse complement strand
ACAAGGAAAGAAGCCCTTTGCGAAAGGATATACTATGGATTTAAAACGAATGAACTATTGATTAGAAATTGAAAAAAAAAAAAATAATAAATAGTCAGTATTTTGATAACCTTTCTCTCATACCCATAAAGGGAGAAATCTGGATTCCTGAACTGAGAGACCAATATTTTGGCAACCACGGAAGTATGTGAGACTGCTGCCCTAGCAGGGTAGCGGTGGTTGGTAACCCAAGGACCAATCACCCTAAAATTCCGTTACTATATCACAGTCCTTCGTATCTATATAATTGATGAAATAAAATTTAGATTTCTAACCTGATTTCTGCACATTGACGTAGTTTAATTTCATCTGTCTTCTATTAGACATTGCCAAGAATTCTGTCTTCTCCTTTTGCATCAATGTTGATTGGATCTAATGTGGTAATAGCCTACAGGGGATCCTGATCTGAAATGAAAGAATGTCCGTTAGATTTCGTAGTATAATAGCTATTTTAGATAGAACAAAATAAAAATTAACATAAGATGAATTCAAGATGGTGCAAAGGTTTGGATGTGGATTTGAAGAGAATGGCATTAAATACTGATAATAGATACATATGTTATACTTGAATTGTACCAGAAGAATGAGAAGATGCAAAGGATTGCATGTTCAATTAAAGAGAGTAACATTATATACTGATCATAGATACAAATGTTAAAGTTTGAATTGTACCACAATTCAAAACACTTTAAATTTAAGATAGAGATTAATGCAATTTGTACCAACAGGGTCATCTCAAACTTTAATCCATTTCAGCCAGTACTTCTCAGTTACAAAGAGCACACAGGACACCTAGGATGAAAGAAGAATATATATGCAAGACATACGGACTGTATCTGTTATCAATATCTAAAATTATTGATCGTGATGGAATAATGGTTCATTTTTATAAACTGAATTTTGCTTAACCTTAAGAAGGGAAAATAGGATTTCCAACATTAACGACAGAACCTTTTATGAATTCAATGTTCCTAAATTCTAAACTAGTAACTAAAGTGTAGTATTATGACATACATAATTATATGCTCCTCGGTTTTCCTAAGTTACAAATTGTTTTGGAGTGTTTCATAAAAAGGTGATAATTATTTTTTATTTTTCTGAAGCAATGGTTTTTTTATATACAGTATATATATAAATTTGCAACATTTCTAAATAAATAATAGCCTTCCACAATATTTTCTTCTATAAACTTAATAGAGAAATGTCGATATAAAAACTTATATTATTTTGGTGTTATACGCAATTATAGTACAGTTAATTTTTAAATAGAATTTTTTGATGGAAAACCAACTTTGTTAATAGTTATTCAGTGTTACCAATAAAACCTCCTCATTTTTCCGGTTCTTCGATTAGCAAAAGCACCCATCGGATTTCCATGCTATGATTGTCTCTGTACTGTATCTTGGTCCTCTACCGAGATATTTATTCTAATTTTACTGTTCTTAGAATATTTTATTTGTCCTTATTTCATTTCCTCATTGGGCTATTTTCTCTCTTGGAGCCCATGGGCTTATAGCATGCTGCTTTCCAAGGGTTGTAGCTTGGCTAATAATAATAATAATAATAATAATAATAATAATAATAATAATAATAATAATAATAATAATAATAATACTATGCTGTAGAAAACCCTTCCAGATTTGAAAGCAGTTCTCAAATTAGTTCTGAAACTATTTGGAATTAAGATAAGTTGCGTATAATAGTATCCTGACCCCTATAGCAACCAACCATAGAAACTCGATTGTCCGAAACTAGTAGAAAACGTCATTAATGCTCCAACAGTAATGTTTGTCTTTGAACATTTAAGAGGATTACTCGAATGAATATTATTCAAAGAGACAAAGCAGCAAGTAACAGGTTCCCTTCTCCGTATTCGCTTTGATGTTAACCCAACAAGCTTCAGGTTCCTTTAGGTTATCAATTTACTGGACTGGGGGAGGAAATTGTATCTAACACTCGGTTGAGGGCGTTACAGACTAATACACACACAAACAAATACACTCCAACACCTTCTATAAACATAACAGACACCTTAAACGTTTCGAACTGTCGACCTAACTGTGCCAGGACTCCTCAATGCTGGAGGATGGACGCTGGTGACTGACACAACGCATTAACATATGCTACCGAAGTCTGGCAGGGCAGCCGATCGGGACTACGATCTACACGAAAGCCAAATAATTATTACTATTATTATTACTTGCTAAGCTACAACCCTAGTTGCAAAAGCAGGATGCTATAAGCCCAGGGGCCCCAACTGGGAAATAGCTTAGTGAGGAAAGGAAAAAAGAAAAAGAAAATATTTTAAGAATGGCAACAACTACAAAAACTTTAACAACACAAGAAGGAGAGAAATTAGATAGAATAGCGTGCCCAAGTGTACCTCAAGCAAGAGGACTTTAACCCAAGACAGTGGAAGACCATGGTACAGAGGCTATGGCACTACCCAAGACTAGAGAACACTGGTTTGATTTTGAAGTGTCCTTCTCCTAGAAGAGCTGCTTCCCATAGCTAAAGAGTCTCTTCTACCCTTACCAAGAGGAAAGTAGCCACTGAACAATTACAGTGCAGTAGTTAACCCCTTTGTGAAGAAAAATTGTTTGGTAATCTCAGTGTTGTCAGGTGTATGAAGAGAGAGGAGAATCTGTAAAGAATATGCCAGACTATTCGGTGTATGTGTAGGTACCGTAACCAGAGATAAAGATCCAATGAAGTACTGTCTGGCCAGTCAAAGGAGACCTCATAACTCTCTTAGTGGTAGTATCTCAACGGGTGGCTGGTGCCCTGGCCAACCTACTACCTATAAGCGAAGTCCTTCAAAAAGAAGGCTAGCGTGCTTACCCCCATGTTGCTCGTTTTCTGTCTCTTAGTGTTATTTCCATTATTTTTCTTCCCATTTCTTTCTTTCATAACACTCAACAGCCATTATCTTATAAACAATTCTCCTAATTCTTTTCCCCTTGTCATTCGCAAATACATTTCCCACCTTTTTTCATATCCCTCTGCATCCTTGACGTTTCCATTTTTATCCTTTCATTCTTTTTCCATTTCTAGGGTCTTCACTGCCTGCTGCTTGCTTGGTTTCACGTATCCCTAAAACGATCTTATTTCGCATTTTTTCTTTTTGTCCCATTCGTATTCAAGAATTCGCCTCTATCATTCTTTCTCTACTCGGTAACGTTTTTTGTTAATTTTTTTTTACCTCTGTATGAATAAAGTTCGGAATTTCTGAAAACATTATATTTTAAGGTGGAGGTTGATTGTTATTTTGTATATTTTACACACACGCACATAGAGAGAGAGAGAGAGAGAGAGAGAGAGAGAGAGAGAGAGAGAGAGAACATATGGTACCTTTATGCGCTGCAAATATTTTCATTCATGGAAATTCTTGAGCAAACAAGAATAGATGAAGAATTCAATCATTGCCGAAGATTTTATAAAAATTTTGTGTCATGATTTCCTTGCAGCAGACTCTTGAGAGTTATCGGAATTCGATGCAAGTTCCTTTGTCAACCGAGTTCTTCAAGAGATTGTAAATCGTTTGCAATAAGGTCACAACGACAACCAACGAAAGCGTTTTCTTTTTCAGTTTTTTTTTTTTTTTTTAATGGAGTCTATTAGGAGAGAAAATATTGTCTACGTTACCTTGGGAGAATTAATGGTCTGCTTTCTTTACACTAGTTAGATTTGATAAATCATTTTTTTTTTCATGTTTTCCAATAGAGTATTTCTTCTCAATCTAATGTATTATTTTGTTAGATAAAACTTGGTGATAAAAAGTAATTTAAGATTTTTTAAAATAATTCTATAGGCATATTTTTTAGTCAGTTAACAATTATAGATAGGTTAAAAGGAAAGTTTTTTTTTTTTTTTTTTTTTTTTTGTTCCATTGAGCTCTACAGTGTGGTATGTTGAACCACTTCTTTTCTCACAGGAATTAGAGTGAAAAAGTAATTTAGGATTTTTTAAATAATTCTATAGGCCTATATTTAACAGTTAATAACTGCAGATAGTTTTAAAAAAATTATCAATTATCTTGAGTTCTTCAATGTGGTATGTTGGTAGAAAAAATGTCTTCGGCTTTATCTCAGATAAAGGAATTATCAATATCCCCGGTATTATTTTCTTTCCTCACTGGGCTATCTTTCCCTGTTGGAGCCCTTAGGCTCATAGCATTTTGCTTTTCCAACTAGGGTTGTAGCTTAGTTGTTAATAATAATAATAATAATAATAATAATAATAATAATAATAATAATAATAATAATAATAATAATTGAAATCCACATATGAAAATATTCGAGAATTCTATAATTATCTATTGGGTGCTAATGCTTTGCGATGGTTTTATGAAATATGCTATACAATCAATTATCAATATCCGTTATTTACGGCACTGAAAATAACTAAGACCATTTCACATATCTAGAGAATTGTTATTCAATATTCTATAGCTGGTAAAATGCAATCAATGTATTTCAGATCAATCAATCAAATTCATTAAATCATCTGATTTGGTTATTTTTATTTTTATTTTAATATGCATTTAAAATAAGTGACTAACATCTAAATTATATAAAGGTGGAGAAGCTCGATTATAAGAAAACATTTTTTTTTTGGCGGGAGGGGTTGGGGGGTGAAATTAGTTCATTTCTAAAACTTTGTGAAAATAGCCTACCAATTCGTTCATTTGAGTAATATATATAAATATATATATATATATATATATACATATATATATATATATATATACATATATATATATGCATACATATATATATAAATATATATATATATATATATATACATACATATGTATAAATACACACACAAACATATATATATATATACATATACAGTATATATATATATATATATATATACATATATATATATATATATATATATATAATTCTACTATAAAAAAAACTTTAATTTCAATTACGTTTTTCGTACCCTTAACAAAATTAGACAGCGGTTTCAGAGGGATATAAGGCTACCAATAAAAGCTAATTAGGTCATTTGCATGCAATTAGGAGAGCCCTGTGTTACGCAAGTAAGAAAGATCTGCGGCCGAAGAGCTACACATAGTTTTCTTAGGTTCAGGCTCCCTCTTTAAGCAGTTTACATGTAACTGAGCACTAAAACGAATGAAAAGAAAAAAATAGTTACGATACAACATAGAAAGGAAATACTTACGTAACTTGGGATTGAAATGCTGAAACGAATGCAAAGGAAAAATAATTGTTATGATAAAACATAAAAAGAAAATAATCATTGATTAGTAACATAAGAATGAGATATTGCAATGTTATGAGTTATAGGTTGGAATTACATCGAATGAAAACGGTTTTAGAACATGGAAAATTGAACAAAAATTTTGACCATATTAAGAGGCTTGGAGACCAGATATATATATATATATATATATATATTCAGTCACAAAAAAACTTTCATCGTCTAATTCTTAAATGGATTTCCTATATAGGAGTTATACTTGATTGAACAAAAGTTAATATAAAATATTTCATGTAATATCAGTTTATTGCAAAACCTTTTTATTTGACCAAAAACCTTGAAACCCTAATGGTTATAGTTCGATTGGCGGTTTGTCGAATAAGGAATCTTTTTTGCGAAGGAACTTGAAGGACCCAATCTAAATCTTTCCTAGTAGGCAATAGTTGGCTTTTCTGAATGGCAGTTCACATCTCAAGATTCCCCAAAGGCCACCTGCATGAATAATTCAGCCATCGCTCTTGGAGGCTGAGAAGTCAGCCCCCAACGGTAAGATGGAAAGAGTGAAATGCAGATCAGAAGGATATATATATATATATATATATATATATATGCAGAAGAACCACAGGGAAAATGAGAATACGAAATATACGATTAAGTCCTGACTAGTTTCGTGATACTTCTTCAGAGGACGGATCAGTCCTCTGAAGAAGTATCACGAAACTAGTCAGGACTTAATCGTATATTTCGTATTCTCATTTTCCCTGTGATTCTTCTGCATCTGAGCATCACGTTTTCCTGTGATTTTTACGCGTATATATATATATATATATATATATATTTACATATATATATATATATATATATGTATGTATGTATGTATGTATGTATATACATATATATATATATATGCCTTGTATATATATATATATATATATATGCCTTGTATATATATATATATATATATATATTATATATATATATATATATATATATATTTATATATACACATATATATACATATATATACATATATATGTATATATGTATATATGTTTACATATATATATATATATATATATATATAAAGTTTTTTTGGTCGCTGAAACTTCACCATCCTTGTGAGCTAAGGATCCTTGGACCTTGCTTGTGTGGAGAAAGGGCTTAGGCGCTGATCTTATGTATATGGTCAGTCTCGAGGGCATTGTCCTGTTTGATAGAGCAGCGCCACTGTCCCTTGCCTCTGCCATTCATGAGAGGCCTTTAAACTTTTAAACTGTACGAATAAAGATTTGTTGGGCAAAAATGTTAACTAAATAAATAACCTACATACCTATTTCATGACGCTTCACTACAAAATCACTGCCCCCCGCTTTATTCCAAAGTCTTGAATTCATTATTATTTCCGTCAACGAAGTTGGAAGGAGGTTATGTTTTCGCTCCTATTTGTATGTTTGTTTCTGTGTGTTTGTTTATGAACAGCTTCCTGGCCCCAATCTTAACCGTAGAGTAATGAAACTTGTAGAGATTAAATTTTGGAAGGTCAAGGTCAAAGGTCAACGTCACGGTCAAGCAAAGTGTCCAATTCACGTATTCCGCCATAAGTTTGGATAACTTTGTCACAGAGACTTCAAACGTCGTTCATATTTGAGTGTATGGAAATCCACGCCAATTAATACATGTTATGGTCAAAGGTCAAAGTCAAGGTCGAGCAAAATGTTAAGAAATAAGCTGCCATGGCAGAGGTCTGCGTTTTACTAAGTGTCTCTCCGGTTCTTAGCAATATCATTATGGTAAGATATTTATAGTCTAACAATATCATTTCACCACCAACATCAACTACCCACACTCCCTTTCGTCTTCAGTATTTTATTTCATTTTCCCTGACTTCGTTATGACCACAATTTGTGTATTTTGATTCGTATTCTAAAACTTCCTATAAGTTGAAATGTTTTATGCACCATTTTCCCTCCCATTCAAATGCAAAGCATCTATTTTTTTTTATCTCCCATCTCCCTTTTCTTAACCTCTTAATCTTCCTTCTTTTACTGTTAACTTGTTTCACTTGCTCTAACAATATCTCAATCAACCATAAAAGGGGATCGTATTTTTTCATTAGTATCTATTAGAATTTTTACATTTTTCCTTTAATTTAATACTGAATAGGAATTAAAGGTGAACCATTTCATCAAGAACAAAGACTAGAAAATTAATTAAAAAAAAGAAGGG
>NC_090746.1:107723310-107730810 GCF_036898095.1 Palaemon carinicauda | reverse complement strand
AACAGCTGTCCGAGGATTTACCTGGCGAGACATCAGTCTCTTATATATAGGCTTTTTTGGGCTCAAGCCATGTCGTCCTGATGGAAGTTCCTATAGGGTAGCTTCCTAGGGTATATTACAACTACGGCGATATTCCCAGAGAATTTACCTTAAGGTACCAGAATTCTAACTCCTGGAGCGAGTATCCCTCGTGAAAGGGATATCGCGACATATCAGAGGACGTATTCTAGACACGTCACATGGCAATCTACTACCTAAATAGAGATTCGTCTCGTAAGAGGGAGATTGACGAGATACGAATTCGGGAAGAAAAAGGGGGGAGCCGCTCCCAAGGCCTCCCAATCCCCCGATTCGTATGCGTGCCTGGCGCCAATCCTGGCGCCATCTGTATTCCTTTTTGCATAGCTTAACAACTCGGTGTTTTTTCCTGTTTTTCTCGCAAATCTTGGATTTATTCAGCTTTTCATGGCTTCTCCGTCTTCGTTGGCCTCGGATAAGTTGAGTATAGTGTCTGTTATGTATAAATGTAGGCTCTTGGTAAAATTTTGAGTGATTAATAGGATTAATCTTTGATACAAGAGCCGTAGCCTACCAGAGGTGTCCTGGACACTGTCACTCGCTAGGTATAAATTAGTTAGTCAGAGTGACATTCCTGGTTGTTTTGCTTAATAAATTTTAGCTATTTAGCGTTACATAGGATTTCCTTTCGTGCTTAGTATTATTTGGCGAAGTATTCGCCATTCTGGCCTACGCTAGGCCATGTAGCCTAGTCGTTTGGTCCTAGTACTTAATGCATGATTTTGGTTTTTCCGAGTGTAATTAAAAGTTTATTAAAGCTTTAGGCTATATTTTATACAATTTAGACTGTGTGGAATATTTCCAAGATTGTATACGTGAGAGTTTCGGTGAATTAGGTAATCGATTCTCTTGGTGCCTAGGTTATTTGCTTATGGAACCTTAGTATACTTTATTATTCTCCCCGGTTGCTTTCTTTTCTTCGGAGAAGGTATGCAATCCCTTTCCCTCTGTTTAAGCCTTGGGCTTATCCCTAAGTGGTTTTTTCCGAATTTATTTTCGATAAAACTATACTAGGGTGTTACTGTACCTTCCTGTTCCAGCAAAGTCTGGTTCAAAGAGGGACAGAACAACAGAGTTTTTTAGTCTGGTCCGTGTTGTCTGGCTTGGGGCAGAGTTCCCCTCGCTGACCTAACACTTTTAAAGGGAGCTTAGCTCCCTTAGGTCACTATCGAAGGTTTCTGTAGTATGATTCCTCCCTTTGTGATCGACCAGACTAAAGTCCTGTTGCTGTTCTTGAGGAGGATAAAATCTTCCCTTGGGAATAGCAACGCCTTCCTTGCTTTGGTGCTTTGGAAGCTGGCAAGTATTGCTGGCCCTTTCCCTTAGATCTCCCTTAGGCTAAGACAGAGTTCTTGGCTGCGGGTGATCTGTCACTAAAGCAAGGTTGGCAGGACCCTTTTGTCCCTTCCCCCTCTATCTCCGTAATGGCCTTGCCATTACTGTACTGTACCCTGCCGGCCGGCAGAGCTGGCCGGCAGGGGTATTACTGTACTGTACGTCATTCTACTTCTGGACCTAGTATAGGTTGGGATGTGGAATTGACTAAGGCCATTGCCGGCCGGCTGAGATGCTGGCCGGCAAGGGCCTTATGTTTTCGAGTGCTGCCCGGACCTCTCTTGGTCCCTCATCCATGCCTGCCGACAGAGCCGGACGGCATTGGTCAAGGAAGCCTGAATTAAGTTTCTCCCCTTCCTTATATGCACTCTTTCGGTTGCCGGGCTTTGGGGGTCGTGTACACTCTTATCCCGGCATCCATTCTATTTTCTTCTAGTGCTGTACCTGTCCCGGCTGCCGGCCTATGAGGCAGACAGCCGGGCAGGTGTAGTCTTCTGGTTCTTTTGCTGCCGGCTGGCATTGGTCTTGTACCTTTGCCGGCTGGCTTATGTCAGTCCTTGTCTGCCGGTCACCAAGAGTGTGGCCGGCAGCTAGGTACTACCTTGTGTAGTTACTGGCCGGCAGTCATTGCCGGCCAACACTGGCTGTTGCTGGCCGGCAGTTACTGCCGACGGCACAAGCATTTGAACCAGAAGGCTGCCGCCCTATAGCTGTTAAGTAGTATACTTTAAAGCTAATTGTGGTGTGTGCCGGCCGGCAAAGGCAGGCCGGCACACATCCTCCTATACTGTACTAGTATTCTTCTGTATAGCATATACAGTAAGAAGAAAACTATAGTAAAAGTTTAGGTACAGCACTGTATCTTCTAACACTATTGTGTTTTCTTGCACAGCCCTTTGCTGTTGCCCTCAGACAGGAAGCAGAGTCTTCCCCATCTATTATCCAGGATTTTAAAATCGTTGCCTAGGTGTGAGCTCCACCTGTTTCCTCTGGAAACCTTGCATTGGTTACTCTAGTAGAGATAAACCAATTTTGATTTTATTATCTGGAAAGCTGCAACAATGGGTTGTGAGGGAAACACAAGTGTGTGTCTTTCCTTTATGAATTGTTATGCTATACTATGCATATCCAGTGATACATAGTTCACTTGATACTCATGGAAATTTTTTCTCTTTACAGGAGGACCCTCCGAAGTGCGGAAATGTTTTCTGCAATGTCCGTAGCAGGAACCTCTGCGGACATGAGTGTTGTAGGAGACACGCAGCATGCGCTGTCTCCAAGGATGATCTCCAGTATTGGGACCCTCAGGTATGTACTGTATGCACTAACCTGATTACTGAGGCTTTTGATTCCCCTAGAACGACGGAATCAAGGGATATAGCTAGGGAAAAGCTCCGTACTTGGGTAAGGGGCTTCAAGAAGAACACCTCTGGCCCTTATCTTCCTAGTGAGAAGATGAGGGCGTATCTTTTTCCCCAGGCATCAGCTGAAGCAGTGATTCCCCAGCCTCAAGAGGAGATCCCCCAAGACCTAGTCCAGGTGGACGAGGAAGTCGCAGATGCGATGCAAGACATCCAGTTGTGTGACAGGATGTCTGATGTGGACGAAGGTTTGGAAGAAGACCTCCTGGCAGAAGGTCAGGATCAAGTTCAAACCCCGGATGTCGCAGAGGATGGGGTCGACGAGGTGTCGGCTACTCCGGTTCAGATGCCGGAGCCCATCCCCTCAACATCCGCTGGTCTCCCAGTAGAACTGGGACAGGCCCTCTCTTCGATTGTTGGAATGATCCAACAAATGCAGAAGGAGAATCAGGAGAAGGCGGCTGCAATGGAACTGCGTATGCAGTCCCTAGCAGAATCACATGGGCCCCGGAAAAGGCTCAATGTGAAAGACCTTCCCATATGCTCAGACGCTAACCCATGGAGGTATGCTGAGCACATGCCAATGACGACTGGTAAGATCGTCATTTCGGATAAGCTGGGTTCAGTTCTCCTAGAGGAGGTAGAATTCTGGCCCAGCAAGGCATCATATCCGGACTGCTATGTCCGGCTGAGAAAAGAACCAGCTTCAAGGGAGGAGACAGAGCCGAAAGAGGTCATTATTATGGACCATGCTAAGGCTCAAGCCCTACTTTCATCCTCGATGAAAGAGAGGGGCTTCTCGAATTCGAAGGTAGCAGCATTGAGCAAGAAGCTCCCTTCTTTTGTGTCCTCTTCTGATAGAGCCTTCCCCTTTTTACAAAAAGGGTTTGCGGCTGTCCTAAAGGCAATCGAGGCCGGCAAGCCTTGCCCCTCCCTGGAGGAGTGTAAACCCTTGTCGCTGGCTCTGCCTATGGACCACAAGGACTGGAAGGATGTCCATCTGACATTCTCAGTGGGAAAGTTGGAGGCTGATATTGCCGGACGGCAATTCGGCGAGGACCTCCCCAAGTTGTCCGAATTTCTTTTACGAAGAGAGTTCGAGACAAAAGAAAGACTGGCTGCCTCAATGTCTCATCAGACTACTCTTGAGACGATGGCAAGTGACCCTAAGGTCCATGAAATGTTCATGGTTGTGGCTAAGTCTCACCTAGCCACAGTGACGAAGGACCTTTATGGCTTCGTCAAGGCAAGGAGAGCTTGCAGGGAGTTCGTGTTCACCGGGGCTTCGGTGAGACACGAGCCAAGGAAGTTAATATCCTCCAACATTTGGGGAAAAGACCTTTTCCCTACCGATGTGGTCAAAGAGGTTGTTGATAAGGCCGCCGTGGAGAATAGAAAACTTCTCCAGAAGTGGGGCCTGGCTATCAAAAGAAAATCTTCCCCGGATGAGGGTCCTCAACCTAAGAGGAAGAATATGAGGACTAGGCTACCGTCTCGGCCAGCCAAGCCTTATAGACAGCAACAACAACTGCAATTGCCTTTGCCTCCAGTGCCCCAGATGGTGGCACAAACCCCGACTACTTTTCAGTGGGTACCCCAGGCTGTGCCAGGTCAGTCAACCACATTCACCCCAACGTTCGAAGGACAGTCTTCTTCCTTTCGTGCAAAGCCTAGAGGAGCAGCCAGAGGCTCGTCTAGGCGCCCCTCAAGGGGAAGGGGATTCAGAGGTGGTCGTGGTCAAGGAGGCAAGACCTCAGGACGGCAGTCCAAGTGAAACGATACCGGTAGGAGGGAGACTAATGAAATTTTGGGATCGCTGGACCTTCGATCCCTGGGCCCAAAGCCTACTCAAGAATGGACTGGGTTGGAGCTGGTACAGCACTCCACCCCCATGCCTTCGGTTTTTCCAACACTCCACCCCCATTTTGGAGGAGTACGTTCAAGAACTGTTGGAGAAAAATGTGATCCGAAAGGTGAAGTCCATCAAATTCCAAGGGAGGCTGTTTTGTGTTCCCAAGAAAGACTCGGAAAAGCTCAGAGTCATTCTGGACTTGTCACCACTCAACAAGTTCATAGTGAATTGCAAATTCAAGATGCTAACACTGCAACACATAAGGACCTTACTGCCCAAGAGGGCATACTCAGTCTCTATAGACTTATCAGACGCCTATTGGCACATCCCGATCAGCCGTCGACTCTCCCCCTACCTAGGGTTCAGGCTACAACGGAAACTGTACGCCTTCAGAGCCATGCCATTCGGGCTAAACATAGCCCCAAGGATTTTCACGAAGCTTGCGAGCGCAGCTCTCAAACAATTACGCCTAAAGGGAATTCAGGTAGTAGCCTACCTGGACGACTGGCTGGTGTGGGCAGCATCCGAGACCGAATGCTTACAAGCTTCCAGTCAGGTGATCCAGTTCCTAGAGTACCTAGGCTTCAAGATCAACAAGAAAAAGTCTCGACTTTCTCCATCCCAAAAGTTCCAGTGGCTGGGAATCCACTGGGACCTTTTGTCACACAGTTTCTCCATCCCAATGAAGAAAAGGAAGGAGATAGCGGGCTCTGTCAAGAGACTTCTAGATTCCAAATGGATATCAAGACGCGAACAGGAGAGGGTACTAGGCTCTCTCCAGTTTGCTTCAGTGACAGACCCAGTGCTAAGAGCACAGCTAAAGGATGCAACCGGAGTTTGGAGAAGGTATGCATCAAACGCGCGAAGAGACCTGAGAAGACCAGTGCCGCCTCGGCTACGTACTCTTCTCAGACCTTGGTCCCAAGCCAGACATCTAAAGAAGTCGGTTCTTCTTCAGCCACCTCCCCCGTCGATGACGATTCACTCAGACGCCTCAAAGGAGGGATGGGGAGGTCACTCTCATCGGAAAAAAGTCCAGGGGACTTGGTCCAAGCTATTCAGGACCTTTCATATAAACTTTCTAGAAGCTATGGCAGTGCTCCTTACCTTAAAGAAAGTCTCCCCGTGTCACTCGATCCACATAAGATTGGTGACAGACAGCGAGGTGGTTGTGAGATGCTTGAATCGACAAGGGTCGAGGTCACCACCTCTCAACCAAGTGATGTTAGCCATTTTCCGATTGGCAGAAAAGAAGAAGTGGTACCTGTCGGCAGTTCACCTTCAAGGAGTCCGCAATGTGACAGCGGACGCTCTATCCAGGTTCACACCGATAGAGTCGGAATGGTCCTTAGACGCAGGATCATTTTCCTTCATTCTGAATCAAGTCCCAGAACTGCAAATAGACCTCTTTGCGACGAAAGACAACAAGAAGTTGCCCCTGTACGTGTCCCCGTACGAGGACCCCTTAGCGGAAGCAGTGGACGCAATGTCCCTCGACTGGAACAGGTGGTCCAGGATTTATCTGTTCCCTCCTCACAACCTTCTGTTGAGGGTCCTCAACAAACTGAGATCCTTCAAGGGGGTAGCGGCAATAGTGGCCCACAAGTGGGCGAACAGTATGTGGTTCCCCTTGGCGTTGGAACTACAGATGAAGTTCGTGCCGCTACCACATCCAGTTCTGACCCAGCGAGTCCAGAAGTCGACTGTCTGCGCTTCATTACAGAAAACCCAGACCCTGCAGCTCATGATTTTCTCGCCCTAGCGGTGAGAAAGCGTTTCGGGATTTCGAGAGCTAGCATAGACTTCCTAGAGGAATACAAGTGCAAATCGACTAGAAGGCAATATGAGTCATCTTGGAGAAAGTGGGTGGCCTTTGTAAAGGCAAAGAATCCGCAGGAGATCTCAACAGACTTCTGCTTATCTTTCTTCATCCACCTCCATGGCCAAGGATTGGCAGCTAACACGATTTCAGTATGTAAATCGGCTTTGATGAGACCCATTTTATTTGCCTTCCAGATCGACCTAGGTAACGAGATCTTTAATAAAGTTCCGAAAGCCTGCGCTAGGCTCAGACCTTCAGCACCTCCAAAGCCCATTTCATGGTCTTTAGACAAAGTTCTTCATTTCGCCTCCCTGTTGAGCAATGAAGAATGTGCGTTAAAGGATTTAACGCAAAAAGTTATTTTCCTATTTGCACTCGCGTCCGGGGCCAGGGTTAGTGAGATCGTAGCCCTCTCGAGAGAGGCAGGTCGTGTTCAGTTCCTGGATGGGGGGGAGCTGAACCTGTTTCCGGATCCTACGTTTCTCGCCAAGAATGAGTTACCCACCAACAGGTGGGGTCCCTGGAGAATCTGCCCTCTGAAAGAAGATGCATCTCTATGTCCAGTAGAATGCCTAAAGGTCTATCTTCGTAGAACTTCAGACTTCAAGGGTAGTCAACTATTCAGGGGAGAAACATCAGGCTCAAATTTATCTCTGAATCAACTCAGAGCGAAAATGACATATTTTATTCGCAGAGCGGATCCTGACAGTACACCCGCAGGTCACGATCCGAGGAAAGTTGCCTCATCCCTAAATTTCTTTAATTGTATGGATTTTGAACATCTCCGTTCATACACGGGCTGGAAATCTTCCAGGGTGTTCTTTCGCCACTATGCGAAGCAAGTAGAGGAACTTAAGAGATCTGTGGTAGCAGTGGGTCGTGTAGTTAACCCTACTGTTTCACTCTGCGAGGAACAGTGATCTTAATTGGGACGATTAAGTCCAGGGTGAGTGTGTAGGTACATACTGTACTACAAACTAAAATGAGGGCACCAAGTGCCCATACAGACTGTTCCTTCCTTCAAAGGTGAACCTCGCATAAGTTCAGACTGT
>NC_090746.1:107720830-107722810 GCF_036898095.1 Palaemon carinicauda | reverse complement strand
TGATTATTATTATTATCATTATATTATTATTACTACTACTACTACTACTACTACTACTACTACTACTACTACTACTACTACTACTACTACTATTGTTGTTATTATTATTATTATTATTATTATTATTATTATCATTTGTTATTTTATTATTATTATTTTATCATTATTATTATTATTATTATTATTATTATTATCATTGTTATTGTTATTTTTTTTATTATTATTATTATTATTATTTTATTATTATTGTTAATATTATCATTATTATTATTATTATTATTATTATTATTATTATTATTATTATTATTATTATTATTATTGGTAGAAAAACATTGAAGGCTTGACATACTTTAACTTGTACAATATAAGGTCTCTCTCTCTCTCTCTCTCTCTCTCTCTCTCTCTCTCTCTCTCTCTCTCTCTCTCTCTCTCTCTCTCATATTGTATATATATACATACATACATATATATATATATATATATATATATATATATATATATATATATATATATATATATATATATATATACAAATACACACATATATATATATATATATATATATATATGTGTGTGTGTGTGTGTGTGTGTGTGTGTGTGTGTAATATATCAACAGTCTTGTGTGCTGTCGGAGCGTACATTTCTTGGTGTACTTTTACCCCGGCGAGGGGATGACTAACGTCCATTGTTTTTTTTTTTTTTTTTTTTTTTTTTTTTTTTTTTTTTTGAGGAATGACGAACTTACGCAAATTACGCAGTTCTAGGCGTTAAGATTTTAATTTTCTTTGCTTGAATCTCTTTCATTTACTAAAAGCTCTTGATTCATGCAAATGATATTGGAGGGAAACGCAGTGAATGGAACAGTGGGAGAGAATCCTGCAGAATCTGTGATTTCAAGATAAGTTGCAATGCAAGCAAGATTAAATGTCCCTCGGTCTCGCTCAGTATGCTGAAACTATTGAAACCACTTTAGACTGAAATTTCCAACTCTTGATAATATCCTGGTTTTGATGGGATTTCCAACATATAAGTTTTCGTTTTGTTCTTGATCTATTGTTGCACAAGGGAAAAGGAAGTAATGACCATAACAGTATTTAGAACTCGAAAGTAACTAGTAAAACCCAATTTACATTAGAACAACTCACTATTTTTACACAATTCACTCTAGTGTCAATATAAATGATTTAACTGATGCATGTATGACAATACTCGTATTGATTATTTTTCTGAGGATATAATGTACATTCAGTCATTTTAGTACATTACTACAGGGACACTTAGGAGTGCATACTTCCACCGAGGCAGCTTATTTCTTGCCCTATTGCTTGACCTTGACCTTTGACATCCGGCACTCTTCTCACAGGCAATGGTTGTCTCTTTGTCTTCTATGACAAAATCCCTCCACGATATCGCTGGACTTTCCTGTCGGTGGCCCATTAGAACTTCATTGTTCTTTTAGTTTGCTGCTAACTCGGGATATAATATCCCAGTTTGGAAGGCATAGAAAGTTTTTCTGGACTTGGCAGTTGTGACGTTGTTGGAGAAGGTATTCAAATACCTGATGGTGAGGGAGCACTCAGCAGTCGATGATAATTGCCGCAGTTGGCGGCCTGACCAGCAATCTGCTCTCTCTCTCTCTCTCTCTCTCTCTCTCTCTCTCTCTCTCTCCTCTCTCTCTCTCTCTCCTCTCTCTCTCTCTCTCTCTCTCTCTCTCTGTTAAGGCATGAATTCAATGTGTTATCCTATTTAAACAATAACTATTTATGTGGGTTCAGCATCATATAGCTTATCTTAATACACATGCCCCACTTTGCAAATGCAAACTTCAAATCAGGGTGTTACACATTGGTGTTACAAATGACATGATAGGTTATTTTATCAATGCATGCATGCATGAGGAAACTCATTTGCATAGGATTTTTATTATCTTACACGATGAGCTAAATTGCGGTCACAGCGTTAAAAACATTGGTTAAGTCG
>NC_090746.1:107628330-107705830 GCF_036898095.1 Palaemon carinicauda | reverse complement strand
ATCAAACATGAATAATTCTTCCATTAACACGGGATATTTCTTTTAAAAGTTCAGTTCTAGCATAAAATTGAATTTTTTTCAATGAATTATACAACTCCTGTAAATACCACTTCATCAAAATAAAAAGTTTCTATTCACCTTTACAAGCCACATGTTTTTTTACTTTATTTTTTTCTTTACAGAAAATCTCGTCTTCCGTATCTTTTTGCGATAAGGACATCAGTGAACCCGTATATTATCCCTCGACGCTTGGTGATATAAAACTCTGTCCATTTACCTTTTCGCTGAGGAGTTTTTTTCACTGTGGACAAGTTAAAAACATTTTGCCTCTTTTAACAATAATGGTGACATTCTATTGCAATATGCTTCAATTTGAATCGTTTTCAAATTGTATTTATGTTGGAATACACGTGTTCACGGGATATATATGTATATATATATATACACACACACACACACACATATATATATATATATATAAATATATATATATATATATATATATATATATATATATATATATTAATATATATATATATATATATATATATATATATATATATATATATATATATATATATATATATATGCCCACACACATATAGTGACAGAATGGAAGATAAGAGCAGATATTTAGTGTGTCAGCACTCTAAGGAGAACATTGTAGGAGATAGTGGAGTAGGATAGATATCCTGTGTGTCCTCCAGACTAGATGGAAAGGAAGTGGAACTAGAGAGATAGATAACAGGTGTAAGCTCTATTACAGCGTGCCACGAGAGAAAAGTTTGAATTATTTTTACAAGAGTTCGAGGCAGCTTTTAGAACAGTGAAAGAGAAGCTATTCATAGCAGCAGACATGAATGGCAGAGAGGGGAAGAGAATAGCTGAAGCCCCTGGGCTTATAGCATCCTGCTTTTCCAACTAGGGTAGTAGCTTAGCAAGTAATAATAATAATAGTAATAATAATGATAATAATAATAATAATAATAATAATAATAATAATAATAATAATAATACGAAAGTACGTTATAATCCATTACAAGATATTGCTTTCTTCAAAAAAAAAGTTAAAAGTTCTAAGAATTGAGCAATTAATCTGGTCACAGCAGCTTTGTCGTCAGAAGGTTTCCAGATGATGGATTACTGTTGGGAAGTGACTAATGGAATTTGGTAAGTAATGAAGTTTCCATACAAGGGAAGGACATTGGAAACGATAAGAGTGATTAAGGACTCAGTATGGGGTCTGCTGACGAGAATTTGGACTGGGAGGACTCACAGAAGTGGACATAATTTCATCCAACCAGACAGACAATTAGAGAATCTCTTTATTTCATACATTAGATAAATCTTATATATATATATATATATATATATATATATATATATATATATATATATATATATATATATATATTTATTGAGATTATTTTTGGGTACATCTGCTGAGAAAAATGAATGTTATTCCTTTGAAATTATTAGGTTAGTAATTTCAATACCTCTGCAGAAACCTGTTCCTGCTAATAAATGAAGTCTTCTGTCTGAGTAGTTATATACGTATGACTTACCAGTTCTTTCCGTTCCATTTCCATTTAAGGTTGTGGTGGCCGATGTGGTAACGTCCCTGACTGGAGAACGCCAGATTGGAGTTCAAGTCCCGCTCAAACTCTGTAGTTCCTTTGGTCATGTAACTTCACCATCCTTGTGAGATAAGAGTGGTGTGTTTGAGGGAGCCTTTAGGCCTATCTGCTGAGTCATCAACAACCATTGCCTGGCCCTCATTGGTCCCAGCTTGGATGGAGAGGGGGCATGGCCGCTGATCATATTATATGTATGGTCAGTTTCTAGGGCATTGTCCTGCTTGCTAGGGCCAATGCCACTGTCTCTTGCCTCTGCCATTCATGAGCAACCTTTCTTTATATTCTTGTGAGCTAAGGATGTGGGGTTTGGGGGAGCCTATAGGTCTATCTGCTGAGTCATTAGCAGCCATTGCCTGGCCGTCCCTGGTCCCAGCTTAGATGGAGAAGGGTCTTGGGCGCTGATCATATGGTATATATGGTCAGTTTCTAGAGCATTGTCCTGCTTGATAGAGCAATGTCACTGTCCCTTACCTCTGCCATTCATGAGCGACCTTTATATATATACTTGTGAGCTAAGGATGTTAGGTTTGGGGGAGCCTATAATTCTATCTGCTGAGTCATCAGCAGCCATTGCCTGGCCCTCCTTGGTCCCAGCTTGGATGGAGAGGGGGCTTGGCCACTGATCATATGGTATATATGGTCAGTTTCTAGGGCATTCTCCTGCTTGATTGGGCAATGTCACTGCCCCTTGCCTGTGACATTTATGAGCGACATTTAAACTTTTTAAGTGCACTGAGGAGTTGTCCATTCCGACAAAATCTTGTAATTGATCGTTAAATTAAGACATTTCTTCTGTTTTAAGGGGTGATAAGAGTTTTCAAATAAATGTTATTTAGGGTGCTGGGTAATAGTATTATGTGTCTCTACTTAACCTAAACTTTATTTGGTCATAATCTGCAGTGTTTATTAAAGATAGTACTCTTGTGTGTAATTTCCACACACGGGTACTATCATCAAGACAGCCACATGAGAGTAGATTGACTCATTTTATTTTATTTCTTTAACACAAAATACCAAATTTCAAACGATATTTAAGGTTATAAGTCTTGCAATAGTTTGCGATTTCACTCATATAATGTCAGTTCCCAGAAAAAAAGGCATATATATGTATGTGTATATATACATATATATATATATATATATATATATATATATATATATATATATATATATATATATATATATATATATATATGTATATATATATATATATATATATATATATATATATGTATATATATATATATATATATATATATATATATATAATATACATATATATATACATATATATATATATAGAGAGAGAGAGAGAGAGAGAGAGAGAGAGAGAGAGAGAGAGAGAGAGAGAGAGAGAGAGAGAGAGAGACGGTTAACCATTTTTTTTTCTGGAACATAGTTAAATGTCCCTAGTCACCTATAAATTATCTTCCAGGACATATTATACAAGAGGTAGGAACCGGGTCGTTGCTGGTTAACATAAATATTATTGGGTTTTTGCAGCATTTTACCCGCAATGAACATATAATATATATATATATATATATATATATATATATATATATATATATATATGTGTGTGTGTGTGTGTGTGTGTGTGCGTGTGTGTGTGTTTATGCTGTTTGTGTGGCCTATGTGTGTATAAGGGCATATGAATGTGTGCATTCTTTAAAGGGTGTCCATGCATTTATTTACTTACATAAAATTCGAAAAAGTCCGAGAAAGAAATCAGAAAAGTAGTTCATGGTATTTCCTCCATCTAATGGTAAAACCAGCGGTTAAGCAAGCATTCAATATAGCATCTTTTGTTATATCTCTATATAATTGTATGCAAAAGAAAGATGTTTTTAAAAAATATTATTTAACTTCAACGTACCAATATTCCTGCTGAATGTATTGCTCCGCTCTCGTCTGAGTCAGCCATTGGTCCCCTATTCTTGTTAGAGGAAGACCTAGACCACGACAGGATTATCTCTCCTTGTTTACCTTTTTCGGGCAATTCAACGTTACACATTTTCCTAAAGGTTGGTACCGTTAATTTGAATACCAGATCGGGTATATTAAGTTATGTTTACAATTATTTCTAGATGAAACGGAGAATAAATATGTAGTTTGCAATGCTGGTAGGCCTACTACGTTTTCAGTGGACAGTCATAGGGCAAGACATTTTACCAATGGCCAAGTCTAATGTGAAATAGGTAAATTTACAGTTTCATCCATTATGGGGAAACTGGAATAAAAATATATTTGTTGCATCAGAAATAGTGTAGTTCCAACAGAATTTAACGTTTATTTTGACCGCAAACCATGCGATTTAGAGATTTACTATGTAATTGGAGTTAAAACAACAAGTTGTTCTAGAATGCAGAAAGACCCTACTTCATCCCAACAATTATGGGGGACACCAGGTGGGAACCGAGGTTTTGGGTGGGGGGGGGGGGCGTCAAATGATATTTGCAATAAATGAATACTTATTCTTCCACCACTACTGAACCTAATAAACCCACCTAACCTAGCCTAGGGGCCCTGTACCCCTACCTAGGGGCTCTGTACCCCTACTTAGGCCTACCAGGGGTGGGGCTCCGCCCCCCCTGTGACCCCGCTTAAAGTGAAATAAAATAAATATTAGGTTACTTTTATTAGAATATGGAACTTTGAAATATTTATAACCATTGGTTCATGAGATTCTTCAATAATGAGTCATTTATTTATGTTACCTTCACCAAAAGGTTATGCTTTGGTATTTGTTTTTTTGTGGTTTGTCTAACTCAAAAACTGTATGACCTAATCTCATGAAATCTGGTGGAATGATTGGTCGTGATCCTGGGATAATGTGAGTAGATTTTGGAAGTGATTGGATTAAAGGTATAAAATATCACTTTTCTACAGTATATCATCGTCAATTTTTATCCGATTTGATTGAAACTTGGCCCAAAATGTGCACGATTCAATTGTGTATCTTGTGATATACATAATTGAGTATAAAAAAGTCTTTTTGCTGCATCATGGTCAAATTTTATTAATTTGCATGAAATTAGGGTAAAGTTTTGGATTCAACCAAATTGGGAAATGTATTATATTAATATATTTTCCTAGTAAAGCACGTGATAACAAAACACTTCTTCTCAATACATTATTGTCGCTAATGCATACTTACAGAGAAAAAAAATATTTCGGGAATTGAAGGTCTTGACTTTTTCTAAGTTTAGTGTATATCTTTCCATGGGCACGCAAGGTAGCTCTTGTTCGTTTGTATGTCTGTTTTCATCTTACTTGGCTCCGCCCCATTGCGTAATGTGACAATATTTACTTGAATGCGCATTTGCTCCTCCCACTAATGTCGCTCCTCCAATCAAAATACTACTGGGTTCTTTTCAAGGGTTATTATTGGACGATTCATTGGTCTCTCAGTCTTGTTTCAAGGATCTGTTTTTCGTGCAATATAACATTGTAAACGATACTATTTTGTTTTTTTCCCTATTTCATTATGGGAGAAACCCGTGATTGTCGTTTGTTTTCGGTTTTCAAAAGTTCCGGTTTCTATATTTTCATCACACGTCATTTTACTCTCATGGATCCTCCGGTACGGTTGTGTGAAATATGTCGTTATTCCTATTTTGATGTGATCGGCCGATTTCATGGGAATTATAATGGAACTCCTGAAGTAGTGAATCGTTTTCTAAGGGAGCATTCCGTATTACCTTTAAGTGTCCAGTGTGGTAAATGTGATTCGCCTTTACATTTTCGTGAGGATAGACATGTGTGGTATTGTACCAAATCTGAACGTATTCCAGTACTTGATGATTCAGAAGAGGGTCAACCACAACCTTCCACATCTTCATCGTCATCTTCCGTTTAAGGTAAGAAGTGATTTAACAAAATATATATATTCAAATTTACCCCTGGTTAAAGGGGGGGGTCGCAGGGGGGGGCGAAGCCCCCCCCAGTAGGGGTACAGGGCCCCTAGGTTAGGTTAGGTGGGTTTGTTAGGTTCTGTGGTGCCCTGAAAATTACTGTGGCCTTAAGGGGGGGTCGCAGGGGGGGCGAAGCCCCCCCCCGGTAGGGGTACAGGGCCCCTATGTTAGGTTAGGTGGGTTTGTTAGGTTCTGTGGTGCCCTGAAAATTACTGTGGCCTTAAGGGGGGGTCGCAGGGGGGGCGAAGCCCCCCCGGTAGGGGTACAGGGCCCCTAGGTTAGGTTAGGTGGGTTTGTTAGGTTCTGTGGTGCCTTGAAAATTACTTTGGCCATAAGGGGGGGTCGCAGGGGGGGCGAAGCCCCCCCCGGTAGGGGTACAGGGCCCCTAGGTTAGGTTAGGTGGGTTTGTTAGGTTCTGTGGTGCCCTGAAAATTACTGTGGCTTTAAGGGGGGGTCGCTGGGGGGCCCTACCCCCCTCCCCCCGGTAGGCCTAGTTAGGGGTATGGGGGAGGGGTGCTGGAACATTAATTATTCATTTATTGCAAATATCATTCAATGCCCCAACACCCTCCCCCCCCTTCCCCCACCCAAAACCCCGGTTCCCAAAGGGTGTCCCCCATAATTGGTGGGATGAACTAGGGTATACATAGTAAATCTCTAAATCGGTTGGTTTGCAGTCAAAATAAACGTTAAATTCATTGAAACCACACTATTTCTGATGCAACAAATATATTTTTATTGCATTTTTCCAAATTTGGCTGAAACTAAAAATTTACCGAAATTAGTACCAATATATGCAGAATTCAATTGCCAATATAGTGCTATAGGTTATATTACGATAGTCTCACCCAGCCATTTCTGTATAAAAATTCCCTTTTTCCATTAGTTTTCTTGCTCTGTTGTGTCCTGATGTTATTACCTTCAGCTGGGATAATGAAAAGTAACGAACTGTGTAAGAAATTAATGGTGGAAACCAACAAAACAAGAAAACTAACAAAAGAATTTTTATACATAATGAGAAACACTTCACTAAATCGCCCATTTTTGATCAAACTTAAACTTCTCTAAATACTTGTATCTACGAGTATGTTCGTTAATGAACATACTAATTATATACAACATAGTGGTCTTTACTCCGCCAAGGCTCGCTTCGCTCGTAATTAATCATTACGTCACTACTTCTATGTTCTGGCAAACAGTACAGATTTGGCCACGCTCGTTCACCCGCGTAGTGGCGAGTATTTTGCGGTACGTATCGTTAGTTTACACTGAGCCTTGCTCTACGAATATGTTGGTTAATGAACTAATGAATTATTCACATACTGATTTTCGCTTTACCTTGGCTCGCTTCGATCACTGTTAAACATTACATCACTGCTCGTGTGTTCTGGCAAGCGGTACATATTGTGCTACGCGCATTTACCGCGTGTGAGTGAGTATAGAGTCCTTTCAATGACGTCACTGGAAATCGCCGCCGGCCATGCTGGAGGACATACAAAGCGAAAACATGGCGGCTGCTACAGCGAATATGGACAATGAGAGCGACTTTGTCAAACAATTGTCGGATGATGATAAGCGTTTTTACAAGCAGAAACTCGATCTAATTGATGGCCTAGATCCATACCAGATCCAGAATTCATTCAGTCAAAATATTGAGGATTTTCCAAGTATTTCATACATTGATATAGTGAACTACTTGGTACTGTCGGCCAACCCAGAACTTGAGTGGGCATACATTTCCATTGAATTATCTGCTTCCAGAATTTGTTGTTTTTCCCTTTAATGCTTTCAAGTCCAAAATTAGATAAACACTGGGCCAATGAAGTGTGTGTTTATAATTATAAAGTTAATATTGATCATTTAGCCTAACCTTGTGTATTATAATTTTTGATTGTCAAAATGTATGTAAAATTTTTGCATTATAATGTCAAATCTTTATCAGTTCATGCCTTACCATTGTGTTTGTGTTTGGTTACAAATGCTGTAATTTCTTATATACATATAAACATATGATGGACAAATTCAATTGTAATGCTCTTGGGTGATCGTTTTGCCTCCTTGCAATTAAATGCTCAAGTTTAATTATTTTTTCGATGTTTCATATATAAGCTGAAGACCCCTTCGGGTTAAACCAGCTTAGAAGATATTATCATTATTATTATTTATAATCAATGTTTATTCATCACATAGGCCTGTATGTCTGCACAATTTAATACGCAAATTAAAATAAATATAAATATACACTTAATTATATATAGGCATGAAAAACTTGACGAAATAGAGACCTAGGTAAGTAGCCTTTGTTAATATAGCCAATATGGGTGCTTTTAATTTTTGTTTTGAAAATCTGAGATGTCCCTTTTGATGTTTAAAAATTGAGATGCCCCCTCCCCCACACACACTACATACTGAACTGACGATGATACTTGTGAAGTCACCCATGCGATCGGATATAGCATGTTTACACAGGAATAATTATATTTTTAGGGCCTAGCCGAGACTGACCTGATATGAAATGATCAGAACAGATACGTGCGTAGGGTAGTGAGGATTCACGTAGATCAGCCCGTGATATTCTGGTCAACCACAAGTCACGTCTGCGCTTGGATAATTCTTCTGTATCTTTGTCCTGATTCTGAATAACTGCCGGTATGCGGTAGAAACTCTTGTCATCTCTTTGTCCTCGATTCCTACAGCCAACAATAGTGCAAAAACTGGGCATTGTGTGAATGTGAATGTGATGAGATGGCTAACTATTCAACAGTTCAACCACAGCTATTCACTGAACCCGTCTTTGTTTGTCTTCCAAGATGGCGGACCGGAAGTTTGATGACGTATAATGAAAGGACTCTATTTTGCCGTATCCTAAGTTTACACAGAGCCTTAAATCTATTGTGCCTTGCCTTAGAAATCTGAGTCAGAGTATAGAAAATCAGGAGAAAAAACTGGGACGATGGTTTGAGATGCCGCACAGGGTCCTGCATGTTGGATAACGCCACTAGGTTCTGGTTGGGGAGAATGACCACTCAGTCTAGGTAGCCTACATAGAAATTTTAACGTTTCTTGGTGGTTTGCTAAAAATAGTCTTATAGCTTCGTATAGGTTAAACTAACAACTTATATTAAGGGTCGCCACAAGTGAACTAAAAACCCAGGCCAAGCTAAAGAGAGCCAGGCTTAGAGATTTGAAAATGAGCGGGCGACCCTGTAGATGAATGACTAATGTTTTCTATCAAGGACCAATCAAATGGTGTGATTATAATGTATCTAGATTCTGATTGCCAATGAGTATTTTCATGTGGTTTACCGGACAAAAATATTAATTGCAACAAGAGCGTTGGGTGGGAGTCGATCGTAATATTACTGCGATTTAGTTGATCAAGGTCAAGGTAAAAAATTGTTAAAAACTTTTTCCTATATCATAGGTCAATTTCTATTTTATTTACATGAAACTAGGTCCAAAATGTGCGTAATTCAATATCCTATAAGCCCCTTGACTTATTGCATCCTGCATTTCCAGCTGCAGTTGCAATTTGGCTATATTAATATTTTTTTTATTTTTATTTAGGTTCTTGATTGAATAATGACATATTTTCTTTCATATGATGTTGAACTATAAGAAATATGCAAAAATGTGAATTATTTTTTGCTAATACCCAATTAAACTATGCAGGTAGTCAAATGTTACTAGTGGTGCTATATTTTTCAAATGTACTAACCTTAACCTAACCTAGGATGTTGGATATTTACTAAGCCAGACTAATGCAGCCCCAATCCATCTTATGTGACTTAATGCTGTAGATAGAATGAAATTGTGGATATGTCCCACCTTCATGTACAATGCTGTAGATTAAATCAAGTTATCGAGGTATATCCCAACTCAGCCTACCACACAACACAAATCCTCATTCAAAACATAACTCGAACAGATAGCAAAGCTTTACTTTACAGCGCAGTTTTGAAATTTAGTTAATTATACCGTTTGGTTTAGCAAAACTTTACCTAATCATTATTATTATTAAATGCTAAGCTACAACCCTAGTTGGAAAAGCAATATGCTATAAGCCCAGGGGCCCCAACAGGGAAAATAGCCCAGTGAGGAAAGGAAATAAAGAAAAATAAAATATTTTAAGAATAGCAACAATATTAAGATAAATATTAACTATAAAAAACTATAAAAAATAAGAAAACAAGAGGAAGAGAAACTAGATAAAGTGTGCCCGAGTGTACCCTCAAGCAAGAGAACTCTAACCCAAGACAGTGGAAGACCATGGTACAGAGGCTATGGCACTACCCAAGACTAGAGAACAATGGTTTGATTTTGGAGTGTCCTTCTCCTAGAAGAGCTGCTTACCATAGCTGAAGAGTCTCTTCTACTCTTTCCAAGAGGAAAGTAGCCACTGAACAATTTCAGTACAGTAGCTAACCCCTTGGGTGAAGAAGAATTGTTTGGCAATTTCAGTGTTGTCAGGTGTATGAGGACAGAGGAAAATCTATAAAGAATAGGCTAGACTATTCGGTGTCTGTGTAGGGTAAGGGAAAGAACTGTTACCAGAGAGAAGGGTCCTATGTAGTACTGTCTGGCCAGTCAAAGGTGCCTATAACACACTAGCTGTAGTATCTAAAGACACAGATTCCCAACATAAAACTTAGGAACTTAATAATAGTTAAATATCATGTCAAAACTGGATTTGCTTACGTGAAGTGGTGGGGTATATTTGGACAAACTTAAGAGGCAGGGAATAATAACTTAACATTAAGCAACATATGTGAAAGGAATGGGCACCTCAATCTTTTTCCTGCTTTAGAAATCAGTGATAAATAATTATGCTTATTTGTTCCGTAACCGAAATACAAACCACGCTATTTAATTAGGGTATTACTTTCGGCGTAGCTGAAACGACGAGCCATTAGATTTTTAACGAAGGTTTACTACCCCCTTGCTAGTTAGCGAGGGGGTAGGGGAGGGGTAGCTAGCTACCCCTCCCCCCCTCACACACCGGTGAGTAGCTCACTTTGCTATTGGCTTGGGTGATGAACAGACGTGTCTGCTCCCACCCTCGCTTATTGATAGCCTTAATCTTTTTGCTTTTTCTTTCAGTGTGTGTTTGGAAGTTGGCCTCTACCATTATGCGGAAGTACCCCGGATTACCTGACCGCCCTTGTGGTACATATATGTCGGCGGTCGAAACGGACCCTCACACCTTATGTCCGTTCTGCAGGGGCCAACGGTGTGATAAAGACAAAGTATGCAGTGAGTGTAGGGAGTGGTCTACCTCCCAGTTGGAGAGGTTTTCCTGGCGCCGGAAGAAGAAGTCCAAAAGGGATCTTTCTCCTTCAAGGGTTTCCTTGGAGAAAGAAAAGTCCAAGGACTCTTCTTCCGTAGCCCGAACCTCCTCCGAAGCTCCCGCTCGAGCGGCCTCTTCTGAGAGACCGTCGAGTGGTAGCGTAGGCCGTTCTTTTGTTGACCGACCTCGGGGTTCAGGAGAGGGAGTTGCCTCCCATAACGAGGCAGTTCCTCCTCCCGCGGGGGAGGATTTATCATTTAACTCTGTTACTAATGATGATTTGTTGCAGCTTTGGGCTTCCTTGGGGCTTAAGGGCTCGCCCTCCAGGGAAGCCCTGTTTGACTTAATCCATTTGGGGGCTGCTGTCAAACAGTCGCCGGTGATAGCAGAGGTTGACCCTCTGTCTATCGTTGACGTTGTTGTGACAGGGGCCTCCGCCGAGTTAGGTCAAACCCCTGCCTTGGTTCCCGATGCAGCTGAAGGCTTAGTTCCTCTCTCCGAACATCCTTCGAGGGAGGAGCCAAGTCCCATGGTCTCTCCTGCTGGTGATTCTCCCCCTCGGGGGACTTCACTGACAGAGACTCCTCTTCGGAGGATTGATGATGGTCTGCCTGCCGCCCCCAGAGGACGTATACGTCGGAAGGCTCGCCCTCCTCTTCGCCGTAGAGGCCTTCCTTCTCCTCACAAGGGAGTTAGGAGGTGCCTCTTCGGCTCTTCTCCATCGCAGTCCCCCGCAGAGGATCCTCCTCGCTGTGCACCGACCGTTGCAGTTGCATCCTTGGACCTCTCTGCCGATCGTTCTCCTTCGCCTGCCGTCTCCGTTCCTGGCTGCTGACGCGCTTTGGGCGCCCATGCATCCCGTTTTCCAACGGGCACCGGTCCCTTCGGGGCAAAAGGGGCTTTCTCAATATGTGAGCAAGTCCCTTAAGCGCCAGGTTCCCCTGCGCTTCAATGTTCTCCTGCGCGCAAGCGCTCGCCTGTGGTGAAGCCCTCTCTATGGAGAACTTCATCATCGGAGACAACGCCGCAGAGACCTTCTGCAGCTGAGACTTCTCACCATCGCTCTCCAGCGCTCTCCTACTCGCCAGCGCTCTCCTGTTCGCCAGCGGTCTTCTCCTCGTCAGCGTACAACAGCGCGCCCTCATCTTGATGCGCGCCCCGCGCACCCACTATCTCCTGCACGCCCATGATCTCCTGCTCACCAGCGCTCTTCACCTGCGCGCCAGCGTTTGCCTGCACGCCATCGTTCACCTGCGCGCCCACGATCTCCAGATCTGGACGCAAGAAGGAAGAACCAAGCTTCTCCTTCTCTTCAGCGTTCGCCTACGTGCCATAGGACCTCGCCCGCTCGTCAGCCATCGCCTACGCGCCATCGCGCACAGACACCAGATCCTGGTGTGCGCCCTCCTGCACGGCCATGTGCTAGGGGGAACACCCCTGCGCGTGGGCGCTCGCCTAGAGCTCGCCGAGATCCTGCTCGACCATCGCTCGCGAACAATCTCCTTCGCGCGTGCAATCGCTTGCACCCCCGCCTGCGTTTCCTGCTTCTTCAGATCACACATCTGCGCGGCATCGATCTCCTGAGCGCCCGCGCGCTCCTGCGCCTGCGCGCCAACGTGCCCTCTTGCCATCTCGGAGATCCCCTACGCGCCTGCGCGCACCCTCAACTGTGCGCAATCACTCTCTACACGCCCTACGCGCCAACGCCCGCCCGCGCGACCGATCGCGCTCGATCCTAGTAAGGTTCTGTCGTGCGATCCCCAGCACGATCGGAAAGCACAACAGGAACGAGAGCAGCCAGGTCATCCTCACAAACACACACACACACACATACACCCCCCCCCCGCAAGCGCAGAACAGCGCGCTCGCAGGAGGGAGGGAAATCGCCAGATGGGTCCAGGAACCAACCTTCCTCTTCTTCCCTTTCCTTCCAGGCAGGTCCAGCAGTTGTGTCTACACCAAAGGATCACCCGATCCCTCATCAGAGCTGTCGTGCAGGCTGTCAGACCTGCCTTCCCCGAGATGAGTCTCAAAACTATGGCGGCTCCGACCCCACTGAAGAGGAAGAGAGGAGTAGAAACCGTGGTGACTTCTCCGAGGGTCAAGCTGGCCCCTCGGACATCCTTGAGGAAGGCTCCCTCTCCCCCCCAGACGTTTTCTCTCTTCCGTGGACGAGCATTTTTGTCCTCGGGAGTCTGACGAGGTGAGGCGTTCTCCCATCGCACCAATGGGAGAAACCCCACCTCTCGCTGGAGAATCGTCCCAGGTGGGAGCAGAGAAGAGCCCTCAGACGTCGTCGTTGGAATCCTGTATTCCTCCCAGGAGGGAACCCAAGGATTGTAAGACTGTCCCCAAGTCATCCTCAAGGATCCGTCCAGAACCTACTAGACCCGCGGAGAACGTCCACCTGTCCCCCCAAGAAGAGCCTTTGGGGACGGGAGACTTCGTTGCCAGTTCCCCAGGAGGGGAGCCACAAGAGTCAGAGCATGCCTTCTGGCAAGTCCTGACCCTGATGAGGCATCTCGAAAGGATTCCCGATCCTGAGATTCCTCCTCGTGAGGGCAAGGACACGGTCCTTGACCGAGTCTTTGGCACCCAGAAACCTGCTAAGGCCAGTGCAGCTTTGCCCTGGTCCCAAGGGGTGAAGAGTGCCAGGGATAAGGTCGAGGGCCAGCTCTCCGAGCTCGCCTCCTCCAAACTCCTCCCGCCTCCTCGCGTCCAACAGAGGAGGTATTTCGAGATCTTGGAGGAGGCTTGTTTAGCTCTTCCCCCGCACCACTCTGCGGAAGAGCTTACCAAGGAAGTCCCTCTTGAGAGACACTCCACCCGGCAAGTGACTCTCGGCGACTGAGATCATAAGCCAGGAGAAAGTCGCGAAGTGTGCCATGCAGGCTACTTCGTGGCTGGACATCTGGCTGGGATCTCTTGGCATCCTGTTGCGATCCGAAGATTTGTCTAAGGAGAGCACCAGGAAGGCCCTGGAGACCTTCCTCCTCTCGGGCACCCGCACCATTGAGTTTCTGGCCCACCAAGTCTCGAACTTGTGGGCCAACTCAATCCTGAAACGTCGTGATGCGGTGGCAGAGACGTTCCACGCGAAGGTCCCAGCCATCGAGGTCAGCAGGCTCAGACATTCCTCCCTTCTAGGGAAGAACCTGTTCGAGCCTAGAGACATCTAAGCCCTATAAACCTCCGGCACCTCAACAACCTCGCCCGCCCAAGACAACGAAGCCAGGTGTGGCAGCGAAGGCAACGGTGTCGAAGCCCTTTCCTGTCAAAGACACGAAAAGCAAAAAGTCCTCCAGGGGAGGAAAGAATCCTAGAGGGAACGGCCGAGGCTGCAAATGCTAGGATTGGCAGTCCCCCTGCATATCCACCAGTGGGGGAATGCCTTCAAAGTTGCGCAGACAGGTGGCAGCAACTCTGGGCTGATTTCTGTAATCGGTCTGGGATATCGCATCCCGTTCATAACATCTCTACCTCCCCTGGCAGCGGATCCAGTGTCGTTGAGCTCCTTTGCCATGGGATCGGCAAGGGGCCAACCCCTACGGGCAGAAGTCCAGACCATGTTAAAGAAGGGTGCTCTCCAGGAGGTCGTCGACGGTTCCCCAGGCTGCTTCAGTCAACTCTTGTAAAGAAAGCGTCCGGAGGCTGAAGGCCAGTCATCGACCTCTCAGCCCTGAACAGGTTTGTCAAACAAACCCCGTTCAGCATGGACACGGCGGACACGGTCAGACTTGCAGTGAGACCAAAAGACTTCATGTGTACACTGGACCTGAAGGACGCGTACTTCCAGATCCCAGTCCATCCATCTTCAAGGAAGTACTTAAGATTCAGCCTAGACAACAAGATCTACCAGTTCAAGGTGCTGTGTTTCGGTCTCTCCACAGCACCTCAGGTTTTCACCAGGGTGTTCGCACTGATTTCTTCGTGGGCACACAGGATCGGCATCCGTCTCCTCCGCTATCTGGACGACTGAGTCGACCCTTCATCGACACTGAGACAAGCTTCTGGGACTTTGCCAAGATCTAGGGATCATAGTAAATCTCGAGAAGTCTTCTCTGCTTCCAACCCAATGACTGGTATATCTAGGCATGATCTTGGACACCAATCTCCACAAAGCCTTCCCATCAGACGACAGGATAGCAAGGCTGAGGAGGGTCGCTGTTCCTTTTCTCAGACGAGAACTGCCAGCCCAAGCGTGGTTACGTCTCCGCGGTCACCTTTCTTCTCTGGCCCGTCTAGTTCCAAATGGTCGCATCAGGATGAGATCCCTGCAATGGCGACTAAGTCCCGGTGGAATCAAGGACACGATTCCCCGGACATCTTGGTCCCAATGGGTCCTGTGGAACGGACGGATCTTCAGTGGTGGTTGACAGAGGAGAACCTACGAAAGGGAGTGGATCTTCTCGTCCTCCCCCCGGATTTGATGCTGTTTTCAGACGCCTTAAAAAAAGGGTGGGGGCCCCACGTTCTGAACCACAGGACCTCAGGCCTATGGTCAGAATCAGAAAAGTGCCTCCACATAAACCTGCTAGAACAGTACCTGGTGGGTCACTCCGTGGTGGTGATGAGCGACAACACCGCGGTAGGAGCTTACATCAACAAGCAGGAAGGTACCTTTTCACAGCAGCTATCCCATTTTGCAGTAGAGATACTGAAATGGACCGAAGTCCACTCGATTCCACTATCAGCTCGCTTCATTCCAGGCAAGAGGAATGTGCTCGCCGACAGTCTGAGTAGGGCATCTCAGATAGTGAGTACCGAGTGGTCTTTGGATCGTCTAGTAGCCAACAAAGTCCTGACTTTGTGGGATTCCCCGACGGTGGATCTGTTCGCGACAGCCTTGAATTTCAAGCTGCCGCTGCACTGCTCCCCAGTCTCGGACCCCAAGTCACTCTGGCAAGATGCCTTTCAACAACGGTGGGACAACATCGACGTCTATGCCTTTCCCCCGTTCTGTCTGATGAGAAGGGTACTCAACAAGACCAGAATATCGGTCAACCTTTCAACGACCTTGATAGCTCCGCTATGGCATCACGCAGAGTGGTTCCCGGACCTTCTGCAGCTCCTGACGGAACTCCCGAGAGAACTTCCTCCTCGACACGAGCTACTCAGACAACCACATGCCAACATCTTCCACAAAGCTGTAGCATCGCTACGACTTCACGCGTGGAGACTATCCAGCATCTCCTCACAGAGAGAGGCTTTTCGCAATAAGTTGCGGAAAGGATGTCTCGACACCTGCAAAAGTCATCCGCAGGGGTCTACCAGGCAAAGTGGAGTCTTCTGTGGTTGGTGTCGTGGAAGGGGTATCTATCCACTCGATGCCACTATTCCAGCAATAGCGGAGTTTCTTGTGTATTTGCGGGAAGAAATGCGCCTTTCAGTCTTGGCAGTGAAAGGCTATCGCTCAGCCTTAAGTCTTGCCTTCACACTCAAAGGAATGGACATTTCCTGCTGGAACTTTCTCTACTCATACGAAGTTATGAACTTACCTGCCCCAGTCAGAAGTGAGACCACCTCCATGGAACGTGGTTCGAGTCCTTAGGTCTCTTGAGACCTCCTTTCGAACCATTACGCCTGGCTTCTGATCGTTACCTGACTTGGAAGACGGTGTTCCTGCTTGCTCTAGCCTCGGCCAAGCGAGTCAGCGAACTTCATGGTCTCTCGTATGACATCTCCCATTCAAGGGGATGGGGGGAGATGACGTTCAGATTCGTCCTTGAGTTTGTAGCTAAGACTCAGAATCCAAGAGTTCCGGACCCCTGGTTCGACTCCTTCTGGATTTCGAGTCTCCGTTCTGTAACATGACCCAGACCATCTCCTACTGTGCCCAGTAAGGAGTCTAAGGCTCTATCTTAAGAGAACAGCTGCAATTCGTCCTCGGGTGCAAGCATTGTTCGTGAGCACAGGAAGGACGAAGAGGAGGGTCACTGAGAATACAATCTCAGCTTAGATTCGCAGGGTTATCCACCATTCCCTGAATCCTGACCCTCCTCCGTCACGTTGCCCTAGGGCACATGATGTCAGAGGCATCGCTACGTCCCTGGCATTTAAGAGAAATTACTCTGTGACGCAGGTTCTACAAGCAGGGGTTTGGAAGCGTTAAACGACTTTCACAGCCCACTACCGGCAAGACGTGACTCACAGGAGGCTCGATACGTTCTCTATCGGCCCTGTGGTGGCTGCACAACAGCTGGTTTAAACCTCAGGCTCCTTAATGGACAAGTAGCAGAAGGTTGAGGACATTGTTACCTGGTTTTAGGCTGCATGAATGAATAGGTATGCCTGGCCCTTATTCTTTTCTTCATTCTCCCCTCTCTTGGGGAAAGCAGCATCCTGGGTTCTCTGCACAGCTTACCTCAAACCACTGCAGGTAAACCATGTTTCCTTGTATTCCTAGTATTAAGTTAATACTGTCACGTCCCCATACCCTTACGAGGTGGTATTGGGATCATCCTAACCTAGATTTCCATCTAAAGGACTCCAGTTCAACTTCCTAGGACGAGTCACACTTCACTCCTTCACACGCTAGCTTACGTAGGCCGGGGTCCTTGCAGAGCAAGGCACTTGCGAGGTGCAGGGACCCCTTATCTTGAGTTCTACACACTCAGATACTGAGTCCCCGGGCAAAAGCCAAAGCCAGTACGGCTGGGACTTACCACCCTACCTAAGGGTTAAGTCATCCTAATTAAATAGCGTGGTTTGTATTTCAGTTACGGAACAAATGACAAATTCGTAGATAATTTGTATTTTTCCTAACCATACAAACCTTGGCTATTTAATCAAACTTGCCCGCCAGCCCTGTCCCCCGGGAAGTCCTACCTCTAAGCAAAGTGAGCTACTCACCAGTGTGTGAGGGGGGGAGGGGTAGCTAGCTACCCCTCCTCTACCCCCTCGCTAACTAGCAAGGGGGTAGTAAATCCTCGTTAAAAACCTAATGGCTCGTCGTTTCAGCTACGCCGAAAGTAATACCCTAATTAAATAGCTAAGGTTTGTATGGTTAGGAAAAATACAAATTATCTACAAATTTGTCATACTATTCACATATGGGTTTAGGACCTTTTAATCTGACCTATTTGCTAACTGTACTGAATTAAATGAAACTTCCAAAAGTTATATGCTACAGGCCGTAGAAATTTTTATAAAAGTAATTTTCTAGAGCCAATGGAGTTACGGAATGGCTGAAGTGTTTGTAGAAAGTGTTTGTGGGGAAAATATATATATTGTACTGTACTCTTTGTTTACTCACTGGCTGCCGCATGTATAGTAAGTGCTATAGGTGGAATACAATTGATTTATATTGGCATTTAGTTAAGGTAAGTGTGATGTACATAAAAATCTCTAAGGTATACTAAGAGAGAAGGCATCATTGATTAAGAAATGTTAATTTTACAGAAGGTGAAGACTCCAATCAATAAGGACGACCACTCAGCACCTTCGTCTGTTAGGTGTGTTGTTTAGATATTTTGCAACACTGTCCTTCACTCTGTTTTCCCCGCACATAGCCCAGTTTTCCCAGGATACACTTGAGCTACGTATTTTTCTTAGTAATTTTTATGTGATTTATGTTTGTATGTTGTTCATATATTGTGAAATACTTTTTGTTCCTACACTAAATACAAACCCTCATTCTTTACTATAGGAAATATTCTAGCGCGAGCTGGAAAATACGGCAGAAAACCTTAACAAGGTCGTTAACGACTGGGCCGGTAGTTATCTCCCTGTTGGGGGTGGTGGAGTGCCGGCTGGTAGCTACTAAGTACCTTCAATCGAATTCTAGCCGTCGCAGTGGTAACACCGCTGTTCCCGCTATTGTTTGACTGGCAGAGTAGCCTTTCTTTAAGTGTGTTTTTTTCATTAACTTTTTCTTTTTTCTCTTTAATTAGATGTGATGTCCTCTAAATTGAGAAAGTGTCCCGGGATTCCTCTGAAATCTTGTGGCACATTTATGTCACCACCGGAGGTGGATCCTCATTCCCTATGCACTTCATGCAGAGGTCATAGGTGTACTGAAGACTCCCCCTGCCAAGTATGTAAGGAATGGTCGCCTACGCAGTGGGATAAGTTCATGAAGAGGAAGAAGAAATCCAAGAAGGATTCGTTACCTCCAGGTTCGCCGTCGAAAGGTAAGGAGTCTCGGGCCTCTTCTTCTGCCCCTTCGATCTCTTCCTTCAGACTCTTCCTTGCCTCCTTGCTCCGGGGGGAAGTCAAGGAAGAGCGGCACCATTGACTTAACACCCATTCCCCCGGGGCAGGCGAACAAATTTTCCCCCCCAGTGGGATAGTTTCGTTCGTCATCGGAAATAATTTTATTACTGCTTCTATTCCAAATAACGTGCGAGCGGTATGGCCTGCTCTTAGACTTCCTGGTTCTCCTTCGGTGGAGGTGTGGAACCAGTTCCTCGCAGGGACAGTTTTACCTCAGGTCCCTTCTGTTTTGGAACCCTCGGGAATTCCGGACCTCGCCGATATCCCGTCTGCTCAATCGGCGGCCGTTGAAGTGTCAGCGGAGGTAATAACGTCAGCTCCTGCGGAGCCTACTTCGCTCCTCGCTTGCATTACGACGAAACAACGTCGCAAGCGTGATCATCGTGATTCGTCCTCCTCCTCCTCCTCCTCCTCCTCCTCCTCCTCCTCCTCCTCCTCCTCCTCCTTCTCCTCCTCCTCCTCCTCCTCCTCCTCCTCCTCCTTCTCCTCCTCCTCCTCCTCCTCCTCCTCCTCCTCCTCCTCCTCCTCCTCCTCCTCCTCCTCCTCCTCGTCGTATTCGTCCTCCTTAGAGAATAGGAGAGAGAGAGAGAGAGAAGAGGAAAATGAGAGCTCGCTCTCCTTCGCCAAGACGTTCTCGTCGGAGAGAGAGAGGCGACATAGGAAGAGACATGATCGTTCTCGTTCTTCCTCGCCTTCTACGTATCTCTTCACGAAATGTCTCGCCGATACACGATAAGCGCTCTCGTCACAAACATAGAAGGAATACTTCCTCGCGCTATCGTTCGGCTTCACGATCGTCTTCCTCTCGCAGGGAATCATCTAGGCGCTATAAGAAGAGCTCTACGAGACGTTCGCACTCTTCTTCACAAGAGTTCTCTCAAGCGCAATAAGCGCTCCCGTTGGGGCGAGGTTAAATCTGATCGTCCCCAGAGCGCAACCAAGGGAAGAGAACACTCTGAGCGCGATTCCTCTCCTTCACATTTCTTCGCGGGGAGCTCAGCTCGCGCTGGGAAGGCGAGAGAGAACACTTCTTCTCACCGTCGCTTAGTATCATCAGAGAGAGAGCGCTCCTGTACGTCAAACTTCCGAGCGCGCAAGTCTCTGGACATATCCGCGCGAGGTCATTCTCCGCGCCCTCGCGTTTCAGACAGAACAGCACCCATTCCTGTACTTTCTAATGAATTACGAAGTATGGGCTTCGCGAGAACTTCGGAAGAAGACGCAGGGGTTCAGTCCTTCTCCTCTTCGGCTGAGAACAGAGGTGAAAGACCAGGCCGCCGATCAACGCATTCTCTTATTGAGACAGTACTGTTAGTTCGGTCGCCCTCGCCTAAACCTTCAACTTCCAGGCAGGATCTTGCGCGCGCGGTGCCATCAACCAGCACTCAGCCTTCCTCTGGATTGTCGGCAATGGAGTATGTTACTTCGCCGTTACCTTCAGACACGAGGAATTAGCGCGACCTGAGGATTCCTCGGAGGAACGATGTGTAATATCTCAGGTCTCAGAGATTTACACCTTTCGCCTCGTCATACCGACGCTCCAGCTTTAGACAGTCTATGTCGTCCTCCACCTAACCCTAAGACCAGAATCGAACTTCCCTGGTCTATTCACACCGCAGGCCGTCTGAGGAAGGTCTCGCAGGCGGTCTCGGGGGAAACGAATTCCTTGAAGTCTCAAGGATCCCATAAGATGCAGCAGTTTCCTTTTTCGAGGCAAAGGCGCTTTTACAAGGTCAGAGACGCCAACCCTTCGCCTCTGACACTTGATCCCCTCACAGCAAGGCTTACACCTGGCTGCTCTGGAGAGAGAGACTCTTCCCTTCCAGTCTCCTTTACTGCAGCAGAAGCCTCGACAATGGAAGCAGCGTCAATGTCTCTTCTAGAGGCACTATCCTGGTTTGACACATGGTCTGGCACAGTGGGCTATCTTGCAAGTCACGTGGACCTTTCAAACCAAAATTCCATGCAGTCTCTGCAGGAAGTCCTGGCTGCTGGGGCCAGGACAATGGACTTTCTAACTGGTACGGCTGCAACGATGTGGGGCAACTGGATTCTCAAAAGGAGGGAATCGGTAGTCTCCAGACTACTTAGGAGCATTGGAAAATCTGAGAAATCTGATTTGAGGAACTCTGATCTCCTACAACCTCTCCTCCTCTCTAAACAAGCAGTCTCCTCCACCTTAGATCCTTGGAGGAAGGAGACGCAGGACACTCCAATGCAAAAACTGCTTCCTTTCGTCCAATGCAACAGCAGCCAACTCCACAACCCAAGGCAACAACCGCATCTCCACTGCCAGCCAAGAACCCCAGCCGCCCCTCTTTTACACCCAAACCTATGGGCAGAGAAAAGTCGGCTCCTCCTAAGGCTAAAGGCAGAGGGAGGAACCCTAGACAGAAATAGGGTCTTGACTCCCCCCTCGCAATGCATAGTGGGGTGTCTGCAGGGTAGTTGGAGGAGTTGGAAAGCTATGGGGGCCATGCAATGGACCATAAGGGTGCTTCGTTGGGGATACCGCATTCCCTTCATAGACTCTCCAAGGGTGCTTCGTTGGTATACCGCATTCCCTTCATAGACTCTCCTCCTCCTCTAATTCCTCCCCTGATCTCGTCATCCCAGGTCCCTCGGGATCCCGGGAACCAGCAAGCCCTAGCTCGGGAGATACAGAGTATGCTTCTAAAAGACGCCATTCAAGAGGTCTCCGACTCTTCCCCGGGGTTTTTCAGTTGCCTCTTTCTGGTAGAGAAAGCCTCTTGAGGTTGGAGACCAGTAATAGATCTTTCGACTCTGAACCAGTTCGTGAAGCAGACTCCATTCAAAATGGAGACAGCGGCTTCCGTCACCCAAGCAGTATGCCCAGGAGATTTCATGGCATCTGCAGACTTGAGAGATGCTTGTTTCCAAGTGCCAATCCATCGCACATCTCGGAAATTCCTACGCTTCCTGGCTCAGGGTCGAATCTTCGAGTTCAAAGTCCTGTGCTTCGGCCTCTCGACCGCCCCACAGGTCTTTACGAAGATCTTTGAACTCGTATCTTCGTGGGCGCACAAACATGGAATTCGTCTGCTAAGATATCTGGACGATTGGCTACTCCTGGCCTCGTCCAAGGAGCTAGCTCTGGATCATCTGAGAAGACTTCTGAGTCTTTTCAAGGATCTGGGGATCCTTGTAAACACAGAGAAGTCTTGCTTAACTCCGACCCAAATCTTGAACTATCTGGGTATGTCCATCAACACTCAGGCAGGGAGAGTGTTTCCATCGGAAGACAGGCTTCGGAGACTGGATCAGTCCATCACCCATCTCTTGTGTCCACTACCACCTTGAGCCAAGTCGTGGCAGTGTCTTCTGGGCCATTTTGCCCCTCTGGAGAAACTAGTTCCAGGCGGGAGATCGAGAATCAGAAGTCTCCAATGGCATCTGAAGACCCATTGGTCTCAAAAGTCAGATTCCCCATTCTTGGCAGTGGAGGTCCCAAGTCTGGTGCTACAAGATCTTCATTGGTGGTCGACCAGAGAGAACACCCAAAAGGGCATTCCCCTCCAAAACCCAAGTCCGAAGTTAAAACTCTTTTCAGACGCGTCGCTACAGGGATGGGGTTCCCACCTAGGCCCCAAATTAGCATCAGGAGTTTGGTCTCCGATAGAGAAGTCTCTCCATATAAACCACCTAGAATTATTAGGTGCCTGGAAAGGCCTAAAATTCTTTGTAGAAGATCTACACGGACGAGAGGTGGTTCTGATGAGCGACAACTCCACAGCCGTCTCGTACATCAACAAACAAGGGGGTACTCTGGCAAGAGACCTCTGTCTGTTAGCAGTCCAGATCTGCCAGTGGGCAGAAAGCCACAACATTTCTCTTTCAGCCTTCCCTCCCTTTTGCCTGCTCAGAAAGGTGATCAACAAAATCAGGATCTCTCAGGACTGCCAGCTATCTCTAATAGCTCCGGCTTGGCCAAGCAGAGAGTGGTACGCAGATCTCCTTTACCTGCTAGTTCAAGTGCCGAGGTTCCTGCCTCCAGAACCCCGTCTGTTGACGCAGCCACACAGTGGTATCCTCCAACGGGAGAATCCGCTTCCTGAAACTTCACGCCAAGAGGCTGTCCTGTCTCTCCTCAGAAGCAGAGGCTTTTCAGGAAAGGTGGCTGAACACGTGTCCAGGCACCTGCGCCAATCTTCCACAAACCTCTAACAAGCAATATGGAGTGTGTTTGCAGCTTGGTGTAGAAGGCGAGGCGTGTCTCCACTCGATCACTCTCTTCCTTTAGTGGCAGACTTCCTAGTTTACCTCAGGGAGGAGAAACTCCTTTCAGTCTCGGCAATTAAGGGCTATCGTTCAGCCTTCAGCCTCATCTGCAGACTGAGAGGAGTTGACCTTTCCACCTCAGAAGATATCACCTTGTTGATTCGAGGTTTTGAGAGATCTTGCCCCCCAGTGGAGATTAGACCACCACCTTGGGACGTGTCCCTGGTCTTACGCTCCTTAAAGGGGCCTCCATATGAGCCCTTAAATAAGGCATCTGATTTCTTCCTCACCCTTAAGACCGTCTTCCTAGTAGCTCTGGCCTCGGCAAAAAGGGTTAGTGAACTTCACGGTCTATCCTACGAAGTCACCCATACTAGAGGATGGGGGGAATTCTCTCTCAACTTCGTGCCAAGTTTTGTGGCCAAAACCCAGAATCCTTCATCTGCCGATGAGAGGTTTAGAGAATTTCAATTTTTCAGCCTCAATAGGGCAACTCAGGATACTGACCAATTGCTACTGTGCCCGGTCAGGGCGCTAAGGAAATACCTGAAGCGCACCAGACCTTTCAGACCACGTCTCCGTCATCTCTTCCTCAGTACCAACAAGGTTAAGAAGAGAATCTCTCACAACACCATTGCGAGAGCCATTCACGGAGACCCAGAGGCAGTTCAACCAAAAGCCCATCAAGTTAGGGGAGTAGCTGCCTCGATGGCATTTAAAAAGAATTTCTCAGTCTCCCAAGTCTTAAGAGCTGGAGTCAGGAAGCGCCAATCTACATTCACCACTCACTATTTATCAGATGTGACACATAGGTCTCTAAACACCTTTTCTATAGGACCTATTGTGGCAGGTCAGCAGGTGCTGTAACTACCTTTACGCCCTTTCAGGGGACAGTAGCCATTGATCGAGGATTCTGAGTTACACTATGTTTTAGAAGAACATCCATCTATCTTCTGCTCTCTCTTCTTCCTCCCATCTGGGTAGCCTAGTCTGTGAACAGTTTCGGCTGGACTCATCAATGGAAATAAGGTATGAAACTCATCTGACTCCTATCACAGGGTATAAGTTATACTCATAGTCACAAGGGTTCCCCTTTTCAAGGTCAGGGGAACCCTTTGTATGAAAGGGTCCTGGTATTAATCCCGACCCTCTTCATGCTGAAACTTTGGTTTCTACGTATTTACAAACCTTCAGTCATGCTGGATTTGGGGATCTACAAAGAAAGTTAATGGGAGATTGTTCATTAATAGAGTCTAGTCTGAGGACTATCTTCTCTAGGTATAGAGAACCCTTCGTCCACCCTGACCTCAAGACTAAGTCTCCTATAGTAAAGAATGAGGGTTTGTATTTAGTGTAGGAACAAATGACAAACTTATAACAGAGTTTGTATTTTTCCTAACATACAAACCCGAATTCTTTACTCAAATCTTCCCTCCGTCACCGTCCCCTAATATAGTCCTAGCTAGAATCCGATTGAAGGTACTCAGTAGCTACCGGCCGGCAGTCCCCCACCCCCAACAGGGGGATAACTACCGGCCCGGTCATTAACGACCTTGTTAAGGTTTTCTGCCGTATTTTCCAGCTCGCGCTAGAATATCTCTTATAGTAAAGAATTCGGGTTTGTATGTTAGGAAAAATACAAACTCTCTTATAAGTTTGTCATGTTTCTACCTTGATACAAACTTTCATCGTTTAACTTGAGATCTGATTCAAGCACAGTTAGAACTCTTTAGTTAAAAACTTATAACAAGGGGTTAGCAGTAGCCAGTAGTTAGTGGTTAGCAGAGTGGGAGCACCACCCTTCTGCCCGTATACTGAACAGCCGCTTTTATTATTGCTGCCGAATAACATGGATGAGCTATCGTTGTCTCTTCAAACTTTACTTTGAAATTTCCTTTCTTTAAATCTTGAAGACTTGTTCCTGTTGATGATGGTGTGTTATGCCGTTGGCCTTAATCCCTCACAAAGGGAATAAACTTCAATGTTTTATGACATTGTCCTTGGGTCTTGGCTGAAATGGTCGGCTAATATTCCGTTCTAGAGTCAGATTCCCTGATTGTCCCACCCCATATGAGTTCGGGATGGAAAAGGTATCATAGGAATAAGTTCTCCAACCCGAAAGGGAGACTTAATCCTTTTGTGTTTGATGCATGCAATTACAAGCAACATGCCTCTAAGCATGCACTGAGTATGGACTCCGAATCATCGTCTACTGATGAACGATGTTCTTTATGTGCACAACTTTTATGGACTAGATTGGAAAAACCTGTCTTTCCAGACTGTTTGGGCTCAGCAAGTTCCTAATATAAGCGTACAACAGCCCACTCTCAACTGCACACTTAACAAGTGACAGAGCTTCGCTCAAATCCTTAATATGCTCTCCCTAATGGGAGGTATTTCCTTACATCCTGAATAAGTGATCACGATTACATGCAAGCATTCGATTACTGTACTACAAAGCTAGTGATGAAGATATATGAACTTGTTTAACTCCTCACCTTCCCAGACAGACAGAGGAGAGCTGATAAAGAAGCGTGCCAGGATGCAACTTCCACACACATTTAGTCTGTATTATGATTCTTGCTGAACAGAGGGAAACTATTTATGTACAAGCATCAGTTTGTACCTCTCAAGTTCCCTCGGTCTCAAACATTTAGTCAACTGACCTTATACATGCTGCCTGTTGGAAGAAAACGGGATTACTGCATTTCCTTTCTCCCAATGGATGATTAGTCCTTTAAGACCAATCGATAGTAATGCCATAGAAGTAACTCCGATCATTTACCTCCCCGTGGGAGAGAGAGAGTTTGTCAATCCTTCACCAAGGACTGAGAAAGAGACGACAAGATGTACACTACTTTTTCACCTCAGGTCTTCATGATTGCAAGCATCTATGGGAACATCACCAAGCATGCTCACGATCATGAATTTGTTGGCAATCACTCGCTACTACGGGAATACAATCTCAGCGGTTTGTGTCCTAATTAGAGCAATAAAAGGTGCTCGCACGCTTTTTAAAAGAACCCCATTACATATGTGCGATTGCACACCATAACTTTACCTGCTTGCCATTGGCCATGCACCATCTAAACTGCTTATGATCTATCACGCATCATCTCGCCTGCTCTTGATTGATCGCTTACCCCTCATCTGCCCACAATCGATCGTGCACCCACTCTCTCGCACTCGTTCATGCACCCTCTCGCACTCGTTCATGCACCCTTTCACCTGCTCCCGATCAATTGTGCACCCACTCACCTGCTCGTGATCAATCGCACAATATCTCTCCATCCCGTGATCAATTGCACAATCTCTTGACTGCTCGCTATTGAGCGTGTGACCTATCACTTGCTATTGAGCGTGCGCTCACTCGTTTGCTATTAATCGCTCACCCTCTCCCCTGCTCGTTATCTATTGTGCTCCCTTTCACCTGCTTGCTATCAATCCTACTTTCTCTCACTTCTCGCTAGAGCGCTCTCTTATGGAAGCACCTCCACTAGAATTTTCTTTTATTTTTGGTGTTAGTAAGGGTACACATATCTATTCGCACTCATTTATCTAAGTTACAGCAGTCACATTCTGGTGTGCTCCCTTTTATTCACACACAAGCTCGTTCACTGGTTGGCTTGCAAACTTCTACTCTTGAAGCACTCCCACCACTTTACCCAGGATATGCGTAGGGTAGATAATAAAGACATGCAAGCGCAACAGTTCGGTGCTCTTTCGAGACAGTTCAATAACTGTTGCTGAAAACAGGGAAAATACTCCGGTGAGATTGAGTGGGCTTTGGCCTTAGATCCACGCCCGCAGGTGTAGGCTGTAGGCAACAAAGATCCAAGCTGCATCTCCTTTGTTGAAAATTACATGTTTGTCACCTATGGTGGTTGTCTATGATTGACTCTTTTAAGAGCACCAAACCATCATTGGAGCATTTTTCATCTGGGCAAGCACCTTTATATTATCTCTAGTCCTAAAGAAAGGTTGCCTACTCGGAAGTGACAAAACCCTTGTTCCCCTTTACAAAGGGATCCGAAGGGGGAAGAGTAAAGACTCCAATAAGGAGGTTAAGAGATTTGTTGAATTCCCTAAGTCTTTTCATAGGGTTGGTCCTGACAATCCTCCTGCCTTGTTCGCCACCTACTAGTAGGCAGAGTTCCTCAGTAAAGAGAAGTGTTTTGGCCACAAGACCTTTTAATTCCCCAGTTAGGGAGGTTAAGAGTTTTAAGTTTTAATCTTGACCCTCTTTGGTGCTTGCTGGGTACGGCATTCAAACAGAAAGGTGATAAGCAATACGATTTCTTTCTCGAGAGGAGCTGCCTTTCACAGAGCGAGGACTCGCCTGGTCTGGATTGCACTAAGAGGGGGCAAGTCAGAGTGTTTCTACAGGCCCTGTCCCTCATCAGGAGTGTTAATGACCAAGGTAAAGTCCTTAGTTCGATGATCAAGGCAGGAGAGCATCAAGAGATGCTGTGCCATGTTTCCCAGGGTTATAGACAGCAACTAGAACTCCCTGTCATAGCTACCTAAGGAGGCATACGACAAGCTCAATGTGCAGTTATTGGCCCAGAAAGTCCCTGAAAGCAGACAGATTGTCTACAATTCAGTTAGCAGCTTTTCCGAAGTAGAGGCGCTATTGCGCAATGTACAACTCTTATCCTTCTCCTTGGCACCTGGACTCCTCCTTTTCTACTGGAAACTAGGCATGACCCCAGAACCATACTATGTCTCTCGAATGCCCCCAGATTCTGGTCAGTCATTTTGGCAATGAGGGATTCAGAACTAGAATGACAGAGGAAAAGGTAGGAGAGGTCCTTAAACATGATAGGGCTGGAAATTTCCCCACTAAACCACCAGCTGGGGGATGCCTGACAGAGAAATGGATGAGGTGGCAGTTTCATAGAGCAGAGCAGGGGACATTGGATGTGTTTCAAAGTGGATACAGACTCCCATTCACCAGCTCTCTCCCTCCCTCAACACTCCATCTCCGACAACATAGTCTTAATATCTACCAGGAAGGAAGAAAGATCTTGCCCTTCTGTCAGATGCAGACTTATGTTGCTAAAGGGTACTCTAGAGGAAGTACAAAATAAGTCATGGCTTCTCCAGCCGTCCATTTTTTATCAAAAGGCCTCGGGACTGGAGACCAGTATTAGCTCTCTGAGGCACTGGAGACCAGTATTAGCTCTCTGAGGCACTGGAGACCAGTATTAGCTCTCTGAGGCACTGGAGACCAGTATTAGCTCTCTGAGGCACTGGAGACCAGTATTAGCTCTCTGAGGCACTGGAGACCAGTATTAGCTCTCTGAGGCACTGGAGACCAATATTAGCTCTCTGAGGCACTGGAGACCAGTATTAGCTCTCTGAGGCACTGGAGACCAGTATTAGCTCTCTGAGGCACTGGAGACCAGTATTAGCTCTCTGAGGCCCAAGAGTTCAGCCATCATACGTAATCCATGATGGAAGTTATGGATACCCTAGGGTTAGAGCTTCAAGGAAATAAAGTTGGATATAGTGAATTATTTTCTGACTAGTTTCATAGTGTTTATAGGTTAGTGTATGGTTGAGGTATACCCAGTAAGTAAAAGCAATAACGTTGAAGAAGCTCGTCTATGAACTAATCGAAACTAGGTCAGGGTGTCAGATTAATATGATAAGATGGCTGGAGTTAGTTTATGGAAGATCCTCACAATATATAATGAAAATTTAATATGTCATTCTAATTAGACGAATGATAAATTTGGGAAGCTGTGGCCTGGTATTTTTTGTTTTTAAAGCTGTAGGCTGGTATTTTTTCTGTTTTTAGTAGTGAAAACAACACTAATTGTACATTTACACAGCACTATACTCTTGTATACCAAGTAATATTCTACAACACTAAAGCCTTGTATGCCAAGTAATATTTTACAACAGAAACTGTTACTGTGTCATTAAATCCTTTAAAATAATTGAAGGATAAGGGGAGTTCAGTGGATTACAATGGGCCGGTCATACGATTATTGTAGTGAAGTATTTCCTTGTTGGGATTCAGGAAGTAATACTCTCGGTTGTAATATTTACTACTGTATTTGTGAATGTCTTGGACATGTTTAGTTTGTCATTATTTTCACAATTTTATATTCAATACATTATAATATTTTGTGTATAATTTATCATGCAGTTTATTTTACAAATTATAGTCTTGATGTTGAATTTCACAGTAAATATTTGAATAAGGCGGATTTTTTCTGTACAATTAATATCTTTTATTCATTTTTCAGAACAGAATCATCAAAACATAAGAAAATTATTTATACCCTCCTGCTCAAAACAAGAAGTTAAACTACAAAATGCCCAGTAAATGTTATGAAATATTCCTGTTGACATCAAGATGACGATAAGCAGCGAATAATCAGGAATTTACTACAGAAAATATTCAGGATGGTTTCTAAGGATTGTCAATTTGTATAATTTCTTATTACAAAAAGAGCATCGAAGAATTTCGACTTAAGTGGCCGGTCTTATCATGAAATTTTTCTTGTTTCAAAATATTATCATTTTAGTGTGTTACAGATACAGTATCTTGATATGCTCAACTGACCAGAGTTTATTGAGGTTTCAGAGGGTTTTGTGTTTAAATGGTGACTCCATCTATATACAGTAACATAGGTTCAATAGCAATAACTAATTGAAGCTGAAAGTAAGACAGGTTAAGTTATAGTAAATCAGTAATATAAATTTCTACAAAATGATATCACCAGATTATTTAAGTTTATCAGTGTTTATTTCTGGAAGCTGTGAGTGTAATTTACCCAGTTTAGTAGCAATTATTTTATTCGCACTTAATCTTTACAAAGTTTGTGCATATAAAGCTAATTTTAGTTTTTTTAATTCTATACATCTACATGATGCTATTTTTTTTCTAGTAAATTCTAAACATCTCAAATTTAAATTGAAAATTTGGTCCACATCAACATTTATGAGCTTTGTTTTACTTTAATTAGAATTCAGATTACAATTTCCTAATTATTAAATATCAAACAAGCTCTCAATCAAGTTCAGTTAATGGATTCCTATTACCTCTTAAAATGATTAGCTGGCTTCGTTATAGGTACTGTTAAATTTGTACAAAAAAAATCAGTAAATAGAATATTAAAAGCAAATTAAGACCAACAAATGTTAATGAAGGACTTTATCCTTAGAGTTTGCTATTCATGTTTTCAATTTTCATTAACTAGCTGTTAAATCAAATGTCAATTTCCTCTGAACCTCATAACATAATTCTAGGGCATATCATAAATAGTATTGTGTAAATTACTGTGAACAAGTTATCTAATTATGGGACAAAGGAAATTATTAAAAAGCTTTTTAGCAACTAATTCAAACTCATTCTACAATCTGTATATTGTAAAGTAAGAAATTAATTGTGAATATAACCTGCAACTAATTATTTCAACTATATCATTTCATTTTTGTCTTAAGTATACCATTTCATCTCTTTCGAGACTGTCATCTAATTATTAGTCTAATTACTAGAAGCTGTCATTAAAGTTTCTTTTACACAATGTCAAATACCTATTAGGCTTTTGTTCTCTTGACAAGTATAAGCAGATAGGCTTAAGATGGTAGCTATTACACAAAAAAATATTTTGACACTAATTAGGTACATTTTGTCAGTCGTTTTCAGTCACTTCTTCTCTTGAAATGGGTGGGGGAAGGGGGAGAACATCTTTAATTCTAGCAATCAACACTTGAATTATAGATATACTGTAGTAAAAAAAAAATGACTAATGATTTTGGGCTTATATGCTTCAAAATAGTCACATTTCCTTCCCTTTTGAAAATGACAGATTCTGCTTAACTGAGTATTTTATGTAAATTGGTAGTACTAGAATTAGTTTGACATTTCAGTTGAAGGGAGAACCAAGTACACTCTAAGATTTCACTTTTAAACATGTTTACAATTTTTGCCTCCAACTAATCCATTTATCATGTATAATGGGAAGCAAAGAAATTCAGGATTTGAATAATTTATAATATTTATGAAGGGAATCACTGTATTTAAGGGCTTGAATAGTATTGCTAAACATTTAGAAGACTAATAGAATTCCCGCACCTCTCTCTCTCTCTCTCTCTCTCTCTCTCTCATACCTTGGAATTAAGGTTATAGCCTCAAAAAATATACCTCTCTCTCTCTCTCTCTCTCTCTCTCTCTCTCTCTCTCTCTCTCTCTCTCATACCTTGGAATTAAGGTTATAGCCTCAAAAAATATACCTCTCTCTCTCTCTCTCTCTCTCTCTCTCTCTCTCTCTCTCATACCTTGGAATTAAGGTTATAGCCTCAAAAAATATACCTCTCTCTCTCTCTCTCTCTCTCTCTCTCTCTCTCTCTCTCTCACACACCTAGGAATTAAGGTTATAGCCTCAAAAAATATACCTCTCTCTCTCTCTCTCTCTCTCTCTCTCTCTCTCTCTCTCTCTCATACCTAGGAATTAAGGTTATAGCCTCAAAAAATATACCTCTCTCTCTCTCTCTCTCTCTCTCTCTCTCTCTCTCTCTCTCTCTCTCAAGGTTATATTCACAACAAAAATATGCCAGTATCAAAGTAAGGATAGATTGTTTTGAAACTTTTTTTTCTCCAAAGGTGTTTGTAAGCTTCTTAAAGGTTTGTTTCAAATAAGTAGGTAATTTTCGCTATATGGCTAATTTTCTCCAAAATATCAATATTTTAGTCATTCGTGTCACGTATAACATTCCAAATGCTTGTTTGCAGTAGATCCTATTTTTTTTTTTCCAAACATAAGAATGACAAATTTGCTAGTAAAATTATAAAATATTTTGTCCTGGTTTTAAGCTTTGCATATTGTTTTAAAAAAATGCAATTAGTTGCCTTGTAGGTCTGCTTTAGTGTAGAATATTTCCTGTATAGTTAATAACATTTGTGGTTAGGAGCATTTTACAAATTTAATTTACAAAACTTTTTATGGAGGGAATAATAATTCAATTTCAGTTATGGAAGTCTTGAGAGAAGGAAACAATCAGTGAAGCAGTTTTGAATTAGCATTCAGGGAATATATCTCAAAAGTAGATGTGCTAAGAGTTGAGGACTTCAATGAATAGTTATACCTAATGAAAGGTTTAATATTAATATATTGTAAAGAGGTTGCTCAGACAGCTGGTCCCTGATTCGTAGGTTAAACTTAAAATAGTTTTAGGATTTGCACCTTTGGCAATGATTTTTAGGGAAAAGGGTAATTGGGACATGATCAATTATTTAGGACAAAGGGATGAATAATTAGGTCTACCTGAAGGGAAGCTCAAAGGAAAAAATTATGGGTTAAAACAATTTAGTGAATGTTTGCGAGATTCATTTCAATATAGCATTTTGAAGGAGTATTTTTAAATAGTACTTTTAAAGCAATATATACAGATTAAGAGGGTAATGTTATAGTTGAAATTTTAAATTGTAATAGAAATTTAGGTTGTATCTTAAAACTATGAAATCCAAAATAGATAGTATGTGCAGTAAAAAGGTTTTGTCAGATATCAAATGCTTAAAACCAGTTGATTTTTTATGTAAAATTAAATACTGTTTTGTCATTTGTGATTTTTGTAGGATACAAGTATTAAACATTAAGACTATAGAGATACGAGATGCTTGTGTAACTCACAATTGTACATTGGTTATGATAATTATTTCAAATATTTTGTAAATAATAGGAGCTACTTGATAATGTTAATTGCATAAGAAAATTTCTATGGACAAAAACACTTGAAGATACAAGATTAATTGTCCTGAGTCGCAGATTATGGCAAAAAAAAAGTGACGTTTCATTGTTAGTACTCTAATATGCATACTAAAGTCAGTGTGTGTGTGTGTGTGTGTATAGGTCAGATGATGTATTTCTAGGAATAGTTTACTGAGCAGATTTTTTTCGGAGTTGAGCTCGATCCTATAAGTCTGGTCTTATCTATTTATATAAATTTTGAACATGACCAAAATCTTAAGTGTTTTACTGTTAATTATCCCTAGACTTTAACCATTAATTATGAGCGATGTTAAGAAATAACGCCCCCTTGCTAAACCCCAGGATTGCTCAACTTACTGCCTGATTTCTGTTTGATTGAAGTTGATTCTAATTAACTATTCAAATATAGTCTCATTTCCGTTGTAAGTGAAGTTGATTCTTGTACTTATTTTCATGAATTAACCTTTTCAAGCTTTCTGACTATAATTAACCTAGAATATGACTTAAGCACTGTAGTCAGTAGCGCCCTAACTACTTACGTCCAAATGCTGAGCCATCTGCCTTTACTTATTCTGTATATGTATCACTTTTTTTGCCATAAATTAGTATTCAGGACCATAACTCTTGTATCTTTCAAGTATTTTTGTCTATACCAATTATTTTGTGATAAACCTTATCAAGTATCTTAAACATTTTATTTTAGTTTAATATTTTTTACAAGGTATGCTAAGAATATGATAATAACTAATAAAGACTGTTACATAAATGTTATAGAAAACAAAGTAGTTTAGCTATTTTCTTTTTCGTGGAAAGCCCCGTAGGCACAATGCAAACAGGCTCCATAATAAGAAAGTGACATGCCATATTGAACAGGTTAAGTGCCAACAATATAAAATTTCAAGATAGTTAAAATTATAAATGTTACAATACTATAGATATGCAACATATTAAAAATGATTTTATATATCTTGTAATATTGGTTTTTAGCACTTATCCTTTTCAATATGTCGTAATAAGAAAGACATACCATATTGAACAAGTTTAGTGCCAACAATACAAAATGTCAAGATTAAGTTAAAATTATATTGTATATGTTACTATAGATAATATGCAACATATTTAACATAATTTTATATATCTTGAAAAATTATTTGTCTCTTATCCTGTTGAATATGGCATGTCACTTTATTGTAATAAATATTTCTTATTAAGGAGCCTGTTAGCAGTGTGGCCGCGGACCTTTCCACGAAAACGAAAGTAGCTCTACTGCTTCGTTTTCTATACCATATGTAACAGACCTTATAAGTGATTATCATATTCTTGGCATACCTTGTAAAAATAAACTAAATTATACTTTATATTTATCGTACTCTAAACTTGTAAGATATATTTACCATACTCAAAATATTATTGTAACATCTTATGAATTCCGAAATAAAATGCATATAGAAGATAATACTTTTTAATTTAGTTTCCCCTGGTACATAAAAAGAAAACGGACTAAAAATGAAAATAAAAAAAAGGAAGAAAATGTAATGACTAAGTATTCTCCCTATAGTAAGCCTCATATAGCCGAGTATTCTCCCTAACCGCCCCCCTACCTCTTCAAGCACCAGCAAATGCCTTATTCCCCACGAAAAAAGGGCTAAAAGGCTCATGAAATAGTCCTTTTTCCCAACTAGTCACTTGTCCTTTTGGACTGTTATTGACCCCCCATATACAGAGTTCGTTCACTCCCCCACCTGGTCGGGTGAGAGCAAGCAGTACCAGTGTTTTATGAATACAAAGTACAAAGTCAAGATGGCCGAACTGTCTCGTATTTCATTTTGGACTAAAGTCCACTTCTCAATCCAGCTGACTGTCACGTAGGATTTTTCCATACTAAAGTCATGATAATAATAGCCGTATTATTTCCATTAATTAATATTCCTCAAGAGCCTCTTGAAATTTATGAAGCTATCATATTTAAATTGTAGGTACCCAAGGTAAATCATTAACAAAATATGACTGAAGAAAAACTTGGAAATTCGGTAAAGACTTTTATTGTGGAAGATTAAATGTCAAACATAAGACAGGTTTTTCAATGTTATCAGTTATATAATTGAAATACAAACACTATGAAGTCAATGACATATGTAAGTATCAAATTCATGAAACCCCATTTTCTGAAAGCTTTAAACGTCTTAGATTCAAAGAAAACTTAAAGCTCATAATTCGACCAAGAAAGACTCTTGGCGAGTCATCCTTCATCCAATATGGTATTCATTTTCTTTGAATTTTTCAGTGTTCGTTTTCTGTTTTTGAACAATAGTTTGAAGCTCAGCAATTGAGGTTACACATTTCATGATTGTGTAAGTAAGTAGTGCTTTCTCTAATAGAAAGATAAAATTATTAATAAAAAAGAAGGAAAAGGAAAGCCCACCAAGGCCATCCCCTGTCCCACCTAGTAACCAGAAACTTAATGCAAAGTTATTTTTGAGAAGCAATGTTACTAGGCCCTTGAATGCTTTCCTTTTCCTTCTTTTTTTTCGTTTTTTTTATTGATAATTTTACAACAATGATATCAGGATTGTAATTTAATGACCAGGAATAGTTTAGTGTTCTCCTGAAGTTAAATGGTAAAATGCTTATGCCATTATTTACATTACTATATTTAGATTCTAGCGGTTATAGTTACGTTAATTCTTTAATGCAACTTGAAATTACACACTTTGACAAAAAAACATTAATATTTCTAGAATGGAAAACAAATTTAAAACCTTAAAGAAACAGTCATTTTAAGCCTTTTAGTGCAATTTCAGAACGATCCATTACTACAGACACCTGAAGCTCAGTGAAAAGCAGACAAGATTCACAAATGCCAATTTGCCTCCCTGTCTCGTCCCATTTAATGCACATGATTGAGTCAGGTAAAAGAGAAGAAGACGTGCAAGGCTACTGCCCTGACCATCCTTGCTACTCCTCCCAGCAGACAGTCAGATCGGACCGAAGTACGCATTCACCTTACACGTGGACACCTGAATCACTTTAGCTGTGTAATAAAGTTTTCAAATGCAAACCCCCAAAAAGCAACGATGAGAAGAGAGTTTAACCTGAAATACTTCAATTTAACGACAATATTTAAAAAAATAACCTTATGAGAACTACTTTCTTTTTGCGTGTATATAGTGTTATGAAACATATGATTCTAATTTAATATTTACCTACATTTGAGGTAGATTAAGTTTTAATGCAAAGTTGATATAACTCCTAATAAAAGAAACTGTCTACAATCCATATCCTAAGAATATACAACACTCCTTGAAATATGAGTATGTCTTATACACCTACAGAATTGAATAAAATTAACCTGACTAGAAACTATTCCCACGTTTGATATACTATCTTTAGCTTATAATCCCTTACTACAATATGCTATCCTCAGCTTATAAGCTCTTAAATAATAGCATCGTCTTATAATTATTTATAATAAACTCCTCACCTTATAATCTCTTACTACATTACATTCTGCTCATAATTCCTTACTGTACTATCACGAACATATATTCCTTCCCTAAGGTATCGTCAGCCAATTGTCCATGGAGATGATTCTTTATCATTTATTACGTATTTTGCGCAGGTCCTGTGCAACTTAATAAATCACTACACGTTACGGTCAAAATAGTAATGATCAAGCTATTCTTGTAATCAAAACAATTTAATACTTTTTGGATTATTTTCCTTAACAGACTTAGATTAACCCAACCTGAAATTAAGTTTAAAACGTGTTTTTCTTTTTTTAAGTTACTAAAATGAGCTCAGACACAAGAGACGGACATACAAAGTATGATATTCTCTACTGAAAATTGACATAAGACGAACAGATATTTCAGTATTGTTCGGAAAATGAGTGTCTCTAAGCTTCTAATTACCTTGCAGTTGAAGAAAAATACTAACGATGGCAAATATATCTTTAGATGATTAAGTATTCAATTATCTATAATGCTAAGCAGCTTGCCAACATAATGACATTTAATAATGAAGGATTCATTACGCGGATTAATTCAGAATATAAAAAACTAGAATCGTTTTCGTAATAGAGAAACACGGGACCAGGAATTATTACTTCTATATAAGCCAATTACTGTTAGGAAAATATATACTTTAAAAGAGCGAAGCATCAAATTTAAATCTCTCCAGATAAAAAAATAAATCATAATCGTCTCTCATTTATTTCTCGTTAATATCTCGGTGACTTTATGAAGACTGAAATTGTTCTCCTTAAATACTTTAGCAAAATATATATTTAAAACTCTAAAATTTAGAAAATAATATGTTCTTTAAGGAATTTTTCGTTATAAATCCATATGAAAAACTAAACTTTTAAGTTATTTACATAGTTATCTCAGAAAATCTATGATATTCAGGCATATGCTAAAACTGTTAAGTGATTTTTTACTCTAAATACATTTTTTAAGATAACATTGGCCATTTCAAAAACTTACAATGACATTTTTTTATACACTCTGCCTACTAAACCTGATGATTCTACCCTCTTAGAAAATCATTTTTAAAAGAAACTCAAGTTTGGAGCTTGCCACTTGGCTGGCAGACTGGCTGTTACACTAGCCAAATGGATAGAGGATATTTTCCACTTTTTCACCTAGATAAAGAAATTTCCCCTGAAGCTAGGCTACGTAAATTACAATGCAAAATCCACCATAATTCTACATGAAAAACCTGTAATCCTAATTCGTACCCATCTACATAAAAATCTATATCATTATATCATTATTACTTAGCTAAGCTACAACCCTAGTTGGAAAAGCAGGATGATATTAGTCCAGAGGCTCCAACAGGGAAATAGTTATGTACCTAAAATCGTTTCAGTCTGACTTCTTTAAGGAAACACTGACAACCACATGACATCTATTGTCCACCTTGGAACAGGATCTATTGAAGGGAATAGGCAAAAGAACGACCTAATTTCTCCACAAGAATCTCACATCAGTCACTCGATACTAGCACAACAATCCCTCATTCCTTGCAGTGGAATTCATAACACATCCATAGCACAAAGTTCTCAACGTTCAACATTTGCAAATTAACATTACAATTAAATCAACATTGATAAAGGATAACAAATTTACTGGGTTTTAATCGTTTTCTTATACCGATGTGCGAGAAAGAATAACGTTAAGAGAGTAAACGTGACTTAAGAATCAATTGCTCTCGTTATCAATAATAAAAACAAATATTATCCGACGGAAAATCCTTTGAATTACGTTTCTTTTTAGAGGGAGATTGTATAGAATTTAGAAATACAGCCCAGCGCTTGGACCTGTGAGGCCATTCAGCATCCAGGTGTAGCACGGGGGCTGACCATACAGGTACATTTTGAAGTAAAAGTTATGAGTTTTGAAGGCACGATGGAAGGATGAAGGCAGGAAAGAGGAGGTAAAGTTCAGGGGCATAAAGCTAGTCCAGCTACAGTACAAGACCCTTAAGTAACGCCTACAGAGAATCATGCGAGGTGCACTAATGGCACTACCCCATTTGAGAGAGAGAGAGAGAGAGAGAGAGAGAGAGAGAGAGAGAGAGAGAGAGAGAGAGAGGGGGGGGGGGGCGGTGTTGTTATCCTATTTCACTTTGTCGTGGAACAAAATAGGTGACACTAAGGTGGCTAGGTTATGAAATATTTAATTTCCCATACTTTATTTTTATTGCTTTGTAGCTTCATCGATCATTTTTAATCTACTGTAATCTTAATAACTCTCAATTTGATATTAAAACTATTCTAGGTCGAGTGAGCTCTGTTGATCCTTTCAGGGCAAACAACTAAACGAATGGTATCCTCGAAGGGTGTGGGAAAAGAGATAATTACTTACAAGTCAGCAGTGAGTACTGTACTTTGTTTTGGAATGATTAAAAACTTAAGAGATGTCAAAAGACATATCCTCTGATATTGTACTGTAATATTTTAAATAGTACCCTCTTTCAATATGACAATTAGTAAATTTCTCATGACAAATAACGAATAAGGCTTTTTATTAATTTGATAACTATCCATGTTCCGAGTGTGAAGCATTTTAATCCATATAGTTTTAATCAAAGCTCCCGCTAGTTATAAATAGGATAAATTTATACCAGTTATCTAATGGCCTAAAAGCTAAAAGGCTGCATAGAAAATGTCTGGCATGAACCTGCCCACGATCCAGTGCATTATCTAATAATTTTACAATTTCTGTACATTTCCAAGATATTTAAACATAGTTAAGAGATTAAAAGATGACTAACCCGATTCTGAATTATCTATATTCAGGAAATTAGCAAACTTTTGAATACCATATTCCAATTATTATTAATTTTACATGTGAAAAAATCTAATACGCCTCTTACAATGATTTTGATTTTCCTCAAGGAAGGATACTGTTTGAAGACAGGACTATTTCTGCACATCAGTATTGCATTAACTATAAAAAAAAAACTACCCAGAAATCAACGCATTTTTAAAATACAGGTTACAATGATACGTAATCAATGCCATTTTATAGAAATGGAATTTTTATACCTTGACCAATGTAAGGTAATAAAAAAAATCTTTGCCATTAATCTAGGGAACTTTGCACTTAAAACACAAAACTTGATGAGATTCTTTGACAACGTTTTATAAACCTATTCTTCATACCAAATCCATTTTCACACCTTTCAAACAACGCAAACACACACACACACACACACACACACACACACACACACACATCTGGACAGCCTTCCCGTAAACGATAACATATTCAAAAACTTATTACACAATTCATCTAAAAATGATTAAAGTGTTATTTATCCCTTCTTTATGTCAAGGGCACAAACGACACGAGACAAGAAACAAAATGGAATTTATGAACCGAGCTGTGCACCTTTTCAGAGAGCCCAGGTATCTCGCCATAATAAAAAGTTCTGAAATGCTAGACTTGAAAATGACCCTCATACCAAATCCTTGAAACAATTACGTTATGTACACTTATCATTAATCTTTAAAATTCTAATTTACTTGAACTTGAAGATTTTATAAAAAAAAATTGAAATAACAGTTAGCATCAATTACACATTAACTTAAAAAAGAGCATAAATATGTCTGGAGCACATTAAATCACAATCCTTTTACATTAGATAGATTTTACACTACTTACATTACACAGTTCTTAACAAATTTGATGTTTTTGTCATTGATACAAGTGCATAAAACGTTACTAAAAATGAAAATATAGTACGAAAACCTGCACATTTGACATTATAACCTTCTACAATGCAAGCTTTTTAAACATACTGAAATATTTGACTTAAATAAGATCATTTATACGTGATTTCAAAATTTGATAAACCGTTACAAACTTAAAGGACTTGAGGCTTTTGAGCAAGTTAATAATGGCATAACATTACCATATTTTTTCATGACTTTAGCTGTCAGGATAAAACCTGCACTAACAAGACAGCTGGATCAATAAGCAGACTAAAATCCAATATGTTTACCAAGACAGGCTGTCGGCCTTTGACAAGTACAATATATTCAAACAAACACATTGAGCTGCAGTTCTCAAGACACCAGTAAAAGAATGAACAAACTCTGTACGTGGGGAATACAATAACAGTCTAAAAGAACAAGTGATTATTCTAGTTAAGATCAGGATCTACCTCATGAACCCTTCAGCCCTTTTTATGGTGGGGAATAAATGGCAAATGCTGATGCTCAAAGAGGAGGGGGGCAATGGGAGACTCATCAGCCATATGAGGCGAGAATCTTTTTTCTTTATAACATTTCCAAATTTGGGATAAGGAAGGATCAAGGATGGAGGAGTGGGAGATCTGAAATTGGAGGTGATTATCAGTTCAAAATCAGAGAATTTCTTCATAATTCGATCTTACGGGAAAAAGTGTACAAAATCTCCCTTTACTTTTATCAATTAGCATATTGTTCATCAAGGTATGTTCATGTAGCACAGAGAGAGAGAGAGAGAGAGAGAGAGAGAGAGAGAGAGAGAGAGAGAGAGAGAGAGAGACGCAAACTGTTGTAAAAGGTCAAAGGAAGAATGGTTATTGGGTCGAAATTTGACTAATATTTAAGAATTATTCACTAATTAAAGAATAAAGAATAAGGAATACAGGATACAATACTGCTCTTTATCTTTAGCATCTATATCAAAAGAAAGATTTTAGTTTGTTTTCATCCTTATTAAACAGGTTTGTAAAAGGGGAATACGATATTTATGCTAAAAGGAAGATTGATTATTGGAAATCTGGCATCATAATTACTAAAGGAAAGCAAAAGTTAATTATTATATACGATTTTCTCTTGGCAATATGCAAGAAATTTACGGAATATTATGATTTTACTACTTTCTTATCTAAGAAATAAAATGGGATGAAGCTAATATCTCGTCAGTTTCATGATTGTTTGGCACATAGCATAGGTAGAAAGTTTAAGGTTCTACATGTGAGCAACATACCTTGAATTCCATTGATACAGAAGTTCTTTTAAATATCCCCTCAAAAAATACAAGTAAAATTATTAAAGGTATGTATAAATCTTTAATCCTCCAATTGCAAAGATTTTGTTAATAAAGATATCAATTCACAGAGCAATGAAATATAACTCTGGGCCCTAAAGATTGATAAGAAAACTGAAACTCTTGAAAACAAGAGTAATAAAAAAGTGAATGAAACAAGGAATTACTTGAATAGAAACAAGAAAAAAAGCGAGTGACATGAAATAACAATCCAATAGGTAAACAAAATCGCTCCTTAGACAATAGGCAATACAGTGCTCCAAATAACTTATAGATCACTTTAATATCCAAGGAGTACCCAAGACAACCCCATATGAGTGTTATAAATAACATTAAAGATGAAAGCAATCATAATAATTTCCAAGACAAAGAAGGGTCATGAATAACTAAATTGAGAAAGGAATAATTCCCAAATACCTCCACAGACAAAGGGGTATCCTGAATAAATCAGTGTGTGCCACAAATAAATTCTGCAAACGAGGGAATACTCAAAACTGGTAAATCAAATAAGTACCCCAGATAGCTTATTGAACCAAGAAACACCTCCAATGATTTCATAAAGGATTCCAAGATTACTACAGAGACTATTTAATATGCAAAATAGCATAAAAAGAAACTTGAATTTCTGCACAATCCATGACCAAGGAGTTCCTCAAATAATTCCTTAGACCAAGGTTTGCTACGAAAGAGGTTTTAAGCAAATAGGAACTAAGGACTATAATAAAAAAAGAACGAAGGGATTACCCAATAGTCAATTTTTGCCAAAAGAAATTTGATAAAATAGGGGAACTCTGCAAAAGATTTTTAAACAAAGTACTCCAAAAATCCTGAATACCAAAGAAAGCTATTTTCACCCTCGATGTTATCAAAAATATATCTTTGAAAACAGATTCATCTGAAAAAAAAATCTGTAAACATAGATTGTTCACAAACAAGTCTATAGAGCAAGAAAGGCCCAAAGTCAACCAACATACCCAAGAACAAACACAGGAAATCAGAACATACTCTTAGGAGAAAGTCAAAGAAAAAATCAAAATCTCTTGAAGCCAAACTAGCCCTTTCAAAACTGTCAGTTCCATCAGGCAGGAATAATCCTGAAACTTAGGAAAGTCTTGTTAAAAGATCATAACCATTTACATAACTTTCTTAAAAACATTTACAGCCAATAATAAGTCCAAAAGAAGAAATGCATAGACATACTTATGTCCATAGGGAGAATATCCCTAAAACCAACATGAGAAATTATTGCCATTATCAAGTAGTTATCAACTGCAATTGATTATATCAAATCATTTAATTCTCCATCTATCGATAAATATTTTGAATCCAAATTCAGTTTCAATACGTTCCTCCAGTAACCATTAGAGCAAAATGATCTGAACTATACCTTAAAGAGGAGACAAACAGAAAGCCTTCTGAAAAACTTAAATCTAAAGGAATATAAGCTATAAAATCATCATTACATCTCTGAATGAGATCCACCTTTTCTATATAAAAAAGCATATTAAGCCTATCATGAAGAAAAATAAACTTTATAAAGTCTAAATTATCATGTTTCAGGAAGCTAGAAAACCTTTGAACTTTGTAGAAAGCCTTAATTCCTTAAAAACCCTAGCATTTAAACTCATCAAACCATCAACAATTAGCCAATAATAAAATATCAGCCTTCAACAAGATCCATGAAAAACGACTTCACAAGACTTTAGTTAGCTGATCAATGAAAAGGGACTTCAAATGACTTTGGTTAAAGTATCTGACAATAAATTCTCCAAAAGAAGAACTTACTGGACAAACCCTTCTTATATAATCTGGTACTAACAACATCAACTTGATAGCTTTGCAAAATTTACCACTATACGTTTAAACCAGTCAAATAACATGAGGTAAGAGTGGATATGAATGTGTTAAGGTGGTTTGGCCATGTTGAGAGAATGGAAAATGGCTGTCTGTTAAAGATGATGATGAATGCAAGAGTTGATGGGTGAAGTGCAAGAGGAAGTCCAAGGTTTGGGTGGTTAGATGGAGTGAAGAAAGCTCTGGGTGATAGGAGGATAGATGTGAGAGAGGCAAGAGAGTGTGCTAGAAATAGGAATGAATGGCGAGCGATTGTGACACAGTTCCAGTAGGCCCTGCTGCTTCCTCCGGTGCCTTGGATGACCGCGGAGGTAACAGCAGTAGGGGATTCAGCGTTACGAAGCTTCATCTGTGGTGGATAATGTGGGAGGGTGGGCTGTGGCACCACTACCAGTACCAGCCGAACTCGGTTGAGTCCCTTGTCAGGCTGGGAGGAATGTAGAGAGGAGAGGTCCCCTTTTTTGTTTCATTTGTTTGATGTCGGCTACCCCCCAAAATTGGGGGAAGTGCCTTGGTATATGTAAGTATGTATGTAAGAATTATGATCTAACTAAATAATGTATATCATGCATAACTTTTCCCATTATTGAACATCATGAGCAGGCTTCATATCAAGTAGATCAGGAAAAGTGGGACTAAATGATACTACTGAAACTTTGTTAATCCCAAAAGAGCAGCATCTAAAAAAGAACTTCAAAAAAAGCATCACCATCGTCAAAGATTTTACGTCATCGAGGAGCATGCGACGTGTTCTAGTTAAAAGGCAAAGCTTTATGACCAACAAATATTTACAGAATAGGAAGGCCTAATGAAAAGTAAGGTTAGAAACAAAACCTTATAAGATAAAACACTGGGTAAAAACCCAGAATTGTTAAGAAGCTTTCAATCTGCTAGCCTTAGTGCAATATGCACAGATGCCACCAAGAGCACCGTATCATAGAAATACAATGAACATTAGACCTCACTGTATAAAAAGAAGTATAAAAAAGAAGTATAAAAGAAGTAATCAATTAAAACCTGAAGATAGAGACGGCTGGCGAAATCTAATCTAGGCCCTTTTCGTCAATAGGCTTAGCTAGATGATGATGATGATGATGATGATGATGATGATGATGATGATGATGATGTATGATACAATCCTCACCCAGAAGGACCTCACCTGATTGAGAAACTGGTCATCAGTTGAATTTTGGGCTCACAAAAATATATCAAGTAAAGCTAAGATCAAATATCTGGACTTGTGATAATATATCGTTTCATAAACATAAATTTACCTAAAGATACCTAAATTTACCTTAAGATACCACAATGTTTGTTTGTGAAAACTAGCCATCTAATATTAGTACCAAAAGTTCCAGCTGATATGTTTTCTGATTTATAATAGTACTATGATTGTGTGTTTGTGTCACTTCAAATGCTATGTAAAAATTAAGGCAAACATACAAGTATTGTGGCCATATCAAATTTGAATTAAGTGGCACACAACTGAAAATCATATGACTTTCAGCTATAGTCTTGATAAAAAAAGTATTACAGACATTCTTATACCTCGTATAAATATCAAAAAAATAATATAAGAAAAATTTTCAATTGATGACAATACATTAGTGTGACATTTAATATTGAGGCTTCTAGTAAAAATTAAGTATTACACAAGATATCAAAAGACTGAGTTGATGATCAAAGTTATTGAATAGGTTATTCAATGATTTTTCAAGTTGCAAAGAAAGTATAACTTAATCTTACGCTTTGTTCTTTGTTGAAAATTTCAAATAAAAAACTGACAGTACCGTATACGATAGTTGAGACTTAATCAGAATAATTGAAAATGGAAACTATATAGCACAAAAAAAGAAAAAAAAAAAAAGTTTTAGGATCTATGGAAAAATATTAGTTTTGCAGTTGAAATCTAACAGTTAACTTTAACAGGCAATATAAGGGTACTTAGATCCTCACTGTAAACAGATCTACACAAGAATCTTCAAAATAATTAATTCTCCCTACATCTAAACTCATGGCACGTATTTTTCCCTTGATGTCACAGATATTAAATTCCACTTGTACAGAGGAACAGAAGTTTTTTTGTGATTAATGGAAATCGTCATTATATCTGCCTTCAATCATTTGTTAATCTCAATAAAGCCACCAACTGCATCCTGAAAAAAAAAAAAAACGAATTACTCCTTTTTCAATTCAGGACAAATAAAATGCTTTGATAGGCAAACTGGAACATAATAAAATATCATATGAAGGCTGTTACCAGAGATTAGAGTAAAAAAAAAAAAAAAAATAGATTTTCATAGCCATTCTTTCATGAAAATCAATCAAAACAAGCACATATATGTTCAATAGATTTAGTTTTTGGGCTTAAGCCATGTCGTCCTGATGGAAGGTTCCTATTGGTAGCTTTCTAAGGGATATTTGGCTACAGTGATATTCCCAGAGAATTGACCTTTAGGTGTCCAGAATTCTAACTCCTGGCGTGAATATCCTTAAAATTTCACTTAAGGATATCGCATAATATCAGGGGACGTATATCTTGATACGACACATGGCAAACTTCACCCAGAATAGCGTTTTCGTTTCGAGGGGGAAGAGTGGCGAAAATAGAAGGGGAGCCGTTATCAAGGTTACCCTTCCTCCCGTACTATTACGAGTATCCAAGTTGGCGCTCATTCCTATTTTAGTAGCGATTGTGCACGGTGGTTTTTCCCTGTTATCTAACGTTTTTTATCGTTATTGAGAGGATTTAATATGCAATCTCCAGCTGCTTCTGCCTCTGGAAAGTTGAGTATTTAGTCTTTACAGTGTATAATTCTTAGCTCCTGCTCCACAGTGAAATTAGCTTAATTTAATGTGTTTTGGAGCTTGGCCAGTCACTGGAGGCGCCATGCGCGCTGTCGTTCATTATGCATGTGTTATTTAGTTAGCACAACGTCATTCCCAGTGGTAATAGCATTAATAATTTATGAAAGCTATTTAAGCACAATTATACTAATAAAGATATATCATGCATACAAATTTCCTCTTCCTTATGTCGATCGCATACGTTAGAGTTTCGGTGATTTAGGTAACCGAGACCTCGTCCTGCGCTAGGCTACCTAGTCTATGCGCTTTAGTATACTTTCATTATCCCCGGTTACCCCCGTGTATCGTTTTATCAATTCAACAGGAGATAGCATATCTCCTAGAATTATTTATATAACTCGATACTCGTCTCCTGTGGAGATTTAAGGGTAATCCCTTCTTCCCTCTGAGTGCCGCCATAGACTACAACCCTATCTTAGTCTTGCCATAGAGTCGTTCTCTCAGGCTTGACTGGGCTAGTGCTTTCTGTCTCCCACCCTTGCCGGCGAGTATGTCGGCTTGGGTTTTTGACAGAACCTCAGAGTATTCAGTCTTTCTGCCGGCAGCCGAGCGGCAGGGTGCGTAGTCACTCCCCTGCCGGCTTAGTGCTGCCGGCATAGGAGGCTAGGCCTCCCTAGGCTGCACTTGAAGTGGTAGTATGATGCTGCCACCTTCTCCCCTGCGGTCTAGAAGACTAAAAAATAGATATTCTTCTGCGCCTAGTATGGCACCGATACTGAAACAAAGTTTCACTCTTGTGTGGAAGTGGCGGCAATCCTGCCTCCTTCTTCCACACTGGATTTCGGCAGACCTTAGGCTGAAGAATAGACATTCTTCTGCCGCTTAGGATGGCACCAATACTGAAACAAAGTTTCACTCTTGTGTGGAAGTGGCGGCAACCCTACCGCCTTCTTCCACACTGGATACAGGACCCTTTCCCTGCCCCTCTCTGTCCTTTAGCGATGGCCTAGCTATTGCAATCCTATGGCCGTCGTCCCACAATCTCACCGCTTTCCGGGTAGATCGTGGTGCCGACCGGGCACCTACATAAGCAGCTGTATAGTCAATCAGTCCTTCCCTTATGGACGCAAGGCTCCAGGAAGGTTGTGCCGGCTGTGACGGCTGCCGGTGGGAGACCCCTCCGCTGCTGAGTGTTCTTCAGTCCTCTCTTGGACTGCCATCTACATTCCTGAAACCGGCAATGCCGGCAACGGATCTTGTGGCTGGATGGAAGCTTGAATGATGCATTCTCCCCTTCCATTTGAACCCTCATTTTCGATGAAGGCAGTAAGGTTATATACTTACACCCTTATTTATTGTAAACATACATTTTAATAAGGCAGCCCTTCAGTCCATGCTTTCTCTCTCTCTGCCAGCTAGTGCCACCAGGTACTAACCCAGCCGGCAGCATGTCGGCTGGACTGGTGCCGTCAGGTACTTACTCAGTCGGCGGCATACCGGCTGAACCAGTACCGTTAAGTACTACCCAGCCAGGCGTCATGCCGGCCGGACTGTGCCGCCAGTGACTAGCCCTGCCGGCAATATGCCGGCTGAACTACACTATATGATTATACAGTAGCCAGTATATTTGCAGTATAGTATATACTGCAGACAGAAAACTATAGTATTTATTACACAGTAGTTATTTTCCAACATACCTTGTGTATCCTTGCACAGTCTATTGCTGAGACCAATCATTTATTGAAAGAATAGAATTCTTTCAATACTCTGATTTGAAATCAGGTAATAACTTACCCCACAATATTAAATAATTTAAGAAGGGTCAGTGGTAGTATACACTTTTTCTATCCCTAGAGGTTAGAACTCTCCTCTTTTGAGTTTGCTCTGATCAAGGAAACTCTATAACCTTAATATTGAGGGGAGGTCATAGCAATTGGCTGGAAAGGATACACAAGTATGTGTCTTTCCTAATTTCTTTCTAGCTTATTATCCTAAGCTATAATGCTTAAAATATTAATGTTAATATTTTGCATAATCTGTTTATCATGTGTGATAAACAACCGCATACTCATTTAATTTTCCTTTCCTTACAGGAGGAACTCCAGAGGAAATGCGATGCTATCTTCTGCAACCATAGGAGTAGGAACTTCTACGGTCACAAAGCGTGCAGGTCTCATGCCCCCTGCACCATCATTACCGAAACCCTCCGGTACTGGGACCCCCAAGTCTGTAATATCTGCCAGACCTTGGTGACCGAAGGTTTCGACGACCCCGAGTCAACGGAGTCGAGGGATGTGGCACGAGAAAAGCTGCGCAAGTGGGTAGGAGGGTTCCAGAAGAACTCGCCAGGACCATACCTACCTAACGATAGGATGCGTAGCTGGCTGTTCCTGAAAGCGGGTAGTGAAATTATCATGCCCCAAGCATGAACCGGACCTCCCTGCGTCCAGATTGCCATCGAGACGGATGTCAGTGAGGCTTGTAAAGCATGGACATCCACCAGGAGGAAAGGATGTCGGAAGTGTCTACGGATACTGAAAAGGATCTACTAAAGGATGATCCCAAGGAGGAGTCTACTCTACCTCCGGAAGATGATGATGATGTCGAGTCGGAGTTCCTTCAGTCTGTGCCGGCACCGGAGCTGTTACCCTCGACATCTTCAGCTTCTACCCCTCCATTGGACAACATGAGCCAGGCACTGGCCCATCTTACGGCCTTAATGGAGAACATTTGCAAGCAAGGCAAAGCAAGGGAAGCGCGACTCGAGAGAGAGATCCATGAAGCACCACTTACCGCCTCCCCAGGGTCATACAAGACCTCCCAACCTGCTCCAAAACCAATCCCTGGAGGTATGCGGAGTTTATGCCGATTACTAGCGGCAAACTTTACATCTCGGAGAAGATGGGAGCCGTCCCCTTAGACGATATCCAGTTTTGGCCAAGCTTTAACGCTTACCCCGATTGCTTCATTCGACTGAAGCATGAACCAACGCCAAAAGAGGAGAGAACCGAAGGAGGTCATGCTTTTCGACCATGATAAGGCACAGGCTCTCTTGTCCAGTAGCCTAAAAAAGGCGGGCTATTCAAATTCGAAAGTGTCCGCCTTGAGCAAGAAACACTCTACCTTTCTTGCTCCTGCTTCAATAGCCTTCCCCTTTCCGTAGAGGTCATTTAAAAATGTCGCCAAGGCAGTGGAGGCAGGCAAACCATGCCCTGCACTAGAGGACTGCAGGCCTCTGTCGTTAGCCTTGCCCATGGAAGAGAAGGAATGGAAGGAAGTCCACCTTACCTTCTCAGTAGGGAAACTGGACGCACACATCGCTGGACGACAGTTTAGCGAGAATCTCCCTAATCTTTCTGACTTTCTCTTAAGCAAGGAACAAGAGACGAAAGAGAGACTTGCTGAATCCTTATCCCTACAAAACTGCATAGAGATGTGTGCAGGCCAAAGAAGTACCCCAGACATGCTCATGGTCCTGGCCAAAATGCATATGGACACCCTAGTAAAGGACCTGTATGCTTTCATGAAGGCTAGGAGAGCCTGTAGAAAGTTTGTGTTCGCTGCTGCAACAGTGGAACACGAACCCAGGAAGCTGATATCTTCTAACATCTGGGGTAAGGACCTCTTCCCGAACGAAGTAGTCAAAGAGGTAGTTGAGAAAGACGCCACAGAGAATAGTAACCTTCTCCAGAAGTGGGGCATCTCCTCAAAGAGGAGGTCTTCCCCGGATGCGATTCCCCAACCTAAAAGGAAGACGAAGAAGCCTAGATTTCCCCCTCGGCCTGCTCAACAACATCCCACCGTCACCATGACCACGATGTCCCAAACACAGACCACCTTCCAAGTGGTGCCTCAACAGCTGGTTGCCCAGTCACCAGAATTTAACCCCAGGTTCAAGAGGCAAACCACTACCTTTTGGCCGAAAGGTAAAGAATCCAGACGGGGCTCCTCTAGACATCCCTCAAGAGGTAGGGGAGGACGCGGTCGAGGAGGTAAACTCTCCGGACAATCGAAGCAAGGAGATGCTTCCGGTAGGAGGGAGGCTCCAACATTTTCAGGATCGTTGGACCTTCGATCATTGGGTACATGGCCTAATCAAGATCGGACTAGGATGGAAACGTAACAAGTCTCCATCATTTCCTCAATTCTTCCAACACTCCACCCCCTTATTAGAAAATATACCCTAGAGCTCTTGAGCAAATGGGTTATAAGGAAAGCAAAGTCCATCAAATTCCATGGAAGGCTGTTTTGTGTTCCCAAGAAGGACTCAGACAAACTCAGAGTCATTCTGGACTTATCGCCACTCAACAAGTTCATAGAAAACAGCAAGTTCAGGATGTTAATCCTTCAACACATAACGACGCTGTTACCTAAAGGGGCGTTCACAGTCTCGATAGACCTGGCAGATGCCTATTGGCAGCTTCTAGTCAGTCGCCCCTTTCTCCTCCTACCTAGGATTCAAGTTACAGAAGATAAAGTATGTTCTCAGAGCCATACCCTTCGGACTAAATATAGCCCCAAGGATCTTCAGGAAACTTGCAGACGCAGTCATGCAACAACTATGCCTAGAAGGCATTCAGGTAGCAGCGTACCTGGACAACTAGCTGGTGTGGGCACCATCCGAAACGACTTGTCTTCAAGCATCCAAAGAAGTGATCCAGTTCCTGGAACATCCGGGATGCAAATCAACTTCAAAAAGTCTCGACTCTCTCCAGCTCAAGGGTTTCAATAGCTGGAAATCCATTGGAACCTGAGGTCACACCGCCTCTCCATTCCCTCAGGGAAGAGGAGGGAGATTGCAGGGTCTGTCAAGAGACTACTGAAATCCGACAGGATCTCAAGACGCCAACAGGAAAGAGTGCTGGGCTCTTTCCAGTTTGCAGCAGTAACAGACCCAGTGCTAAGAGCACAGCTGAAAGATGCGTCAGGAGTCTGGACAAGATACGCATCAAACGCTCGAAGAGATCTAAAATGACCGATACCGACCTTACTACGATCACTTCTCAAGCCGTGGTCGAAGGCCAAGAGCCTAACGAGGACCGTGCCCTTGCAACCACCTCTGCCGTCAGTGACCATCAACCCGGATGCTTCGACGGAAGGATGGGGAGTTCTCTCCCATCAAAGGAAAGTCCAAGGGACTTGGTTATCTCTATTCAAGGCCTTTCACATCAATATTTTGGAGGCCATGGCAGTCCTCTCGACGTTGGGAAAACTCTCCCCTCGCAGATCAGTCCACATCAGGCTGATCTTGGACAGCGAAGTGATAATGAGATGTCTGAACCGAAAAGGCTTGAGATTGTCCCATATCAACCATGTGATATTAGTCATTCTTTGTCTAGAGAGATGGCACTTATCAGCAGTTCACTTACAAGGGTTCCGCAATGTGACAGCGGACGCTCTATCCAGGCTCAAGTCGATAGAGTTAGAACGGTCCCCAGACGCAGACTCATTCTCCTCTATCTTGGAACAAGTCCCGGAACTGCAGATCGACTTCTTCACGACGAACGACAACAAGAAACTACCTCGATATGTAGCCCCATATGAGGACCCTCTAACGGAGACAACGGATGCCATGTCCCTCGGTTGGAACGAATGGACCCGGATTTTCCTGTTCCTTCCATCCAACCTCCTGCTGAAGGTCCTCAACAAGCTCAAATCCTTCCAGGGAACGGCAGCTCTAGTGGCCCTCAAGTGGCCCAAGAGCAACTGGTTCCCTCTAGCGATGGAACTGAAGCTGAGGCCGGCCCCTCTACCGAACCCAGCACTATCTCAACGGGTTCAGAAGTCGACTGTCTTCGCTTCATCACAGAGAACCCAATACCTTCATCTCATGATTTTCTCGCCTTAGCGGTTAAGAAAAGATTAGGGATCTCAAAAGGCTGTATAGACTTCTTAGAAGAATACAAGTCTAAGTCAACTAGAAGACAGTATGAATCGTTTTGGAAAAAGTGGGTTGCTTTCGTTAAAGCAAAAAGACCGAAAGAAATTTCAATAGACTTCTGTCTGTCCTTCTTTATCCACCTCCATGAACAAGGTCTGGCTGCCAACACGATAACTACGTGTACGTCAGCCATGAATAGACCTCTTCTATACGCCTTTCAAGTGGACTTGACAAACGAAATCTTTAACAAGATCCCGAAGGCATGCCCTAGACTTAGGCCTGCAGCTCCTCCGAAGCCTATTTTATGGTCCTTGGACAAGGTCCTACATTATGCTTCATCTGTGAACAATGAAGATTGTTCTCTCAAGGATCAAACCTAAAAGGTTATTTTCCTGTTCGCTATAGCCTCAGGGGCTAGAGTTAGTGAAATAGTAGCCCTATCAAGAAATGAGGGCCACATTCAGTTCACAGAAGTGGGAGAACTGAATCTCTTTCCTGATCCAACCTTTCACGCCAAGAACGAGCTACCCACTAAAAGATGGGGTCCCTGGAGAATCTGCCTTCTGAAGGAAGATGTCTCTCTGTGTCCAGTAGTGTGTCTAAAGGTCTGTCTTCGAAGAACTTCAGACTTCAGGGGAGGACAGCTCTTCAAAGGAGAAACTTCAGGATCAAACTTATCCCTAAAACAACTGAGGGCAAAGCTCACCTATTTCATTCGCAGAGCGGATCCTGACAGTACACCCGCAGGTCATGATTCGAGAGAAATTGCTTCATCACTGAACTTTTTTTCAGTATATGGACTTTGAGCGTCTTCGCTCATATACTGGATGGAATTCATCCAGAGTGTTCTACAAACACTATGCAAAGCAAGTGCATGAACTGAAGCATTACGTGGTGGCGGTAGGTAGTGTATTAAAACCTGTCGTCTAGTGCTGCGATGAACAGTGAATTGATTGGGACTATCAATTAGGGTGAAAAGGTGTTGACACTTCCAGTGAGATACCTTTTAAGTGGGTGTCAACATGGTGACACTAAGACTTAGGTGTGGAAATATACAGATAACACGTGTGCCGTGTGTACATAGTACACAGTGTTGATAGTATACAACATTTACAGAAAATTATATTAGAAAATTTTATCAAAATTTTCAAATTTCAGAGTGGCACTAATCATTTCTTCCCTCTCAGGGAGAAAAACGTTTTTTGTATACGTTGTACGTATAATTCCCCTAACATGTTACACTCGTTATTCCATTTGGTCTTTTATTCGAAATAAATGTTTAAAAGAGTGTAATTGCGTCTTATTTCGCCCTGCAATTAGCACAATAGATATTTCCAGAGTTCTCTTACTTATTTAAATAAGTAAACCTCATATTATTGTATGTTTACAAACTATGGATATAGTTGATATTTTGTTGTTCCGATAACATATACAAACCGTGAGACCTTTGTATATCTAGTTGATACTTATGTTTGTTCATACAATATATGCAAACTTTGAGACCCCTTTTCTACTGTCTAGTATGACTCTTCCCTGCAGGGGGTAGGAAGCCCTAACATTGTCCATGATTAGTGGTAATGACGTATAACGGTAACGTTATATGTCTCAATGGTTCTGATGACCATATAAAAATTTGTCCCAAGGTTAAGGCACCTATGAAAATCCACAGATACAGTATTTTCTAGTAAACTAGTAAACTTCCATCAGAACGACATGGCTTGAGCCCAAAAACGGATTTTGAAGCGAAGTGAAAAATCTATTTTTGGGTGAGAAAGCCATGTCGTCCTGATGGACCCGCCCTCCTTTTCCATAGGCAAGATCCCTCCCAAAAACTACTATATCTGTAGCACCACGCACAATGCTTCAAGGAATGAGCGCCATCTTTGATACTCATAATAGTACGGGAGGAAGGGTAACCTTGATAACAGATCCCCTTCTATTTTCGCCACTTTTCCCCCTCGTAACGAAAATGCTATTCGGGGTGAAGATTGCTATGTGTCGTATCAAGATATACGTCCCCTGATATTATGCGATATCCTTAAGTGAAATTTTAAGCATATTCACGTCAGGAGTTAGAATTCTGGACACCTAAAGGTCAATTCTCTGGGAATATCACTGTAGCCAAATATCCCTGAGAAAGCTACCAAGAGGAACCTTCCATCAGGACGACATGGCTATCTCGCCCAAAAATAGATTTTTCGCTTCGCTACAAAATCCGTTTTAAAAATATGTTTTATCATGTGATCTAAACAAATAATTCATATTTTATATAAACAAAACATATTTCACTCCTAATTTTGCTAAAAATAGTGATCTTAGATGGAAATTAGCTTTAAATAATGAAAATTAGGATATAAATTGGTATGCATAAATTGTCTAAAACTAAAAAGGGCTTTCAAGTAAATGATGGAGTTGCATTTAAAATATTAGAAAACTCAAAACCTTTAAATACGGAAATAATTGATTTATTGGTATCAATTAGTTAATCATTATAGTTTCTATTACTATTTTGTTACAAATTGAATAACACGAATTAGTTAACTGTTCAATTTACAAATAAATCTAAGTTATGCAAATATTAAATTTCAATATAAAACCGATTGGTTAATGTAACTTTTATGTACATAAAATCTTTCACTTCAAAATTCCTAATCAGTTGCAAGAGTTTCTTCAAGGTAGGTCTCATCTATGCCAGTTTCAAATTGTAAGAAAAGAGTCCGAGAATAAATATGACCCTTATCTAAAACGGTTATTCATTTCTACAATCATTTTCTTTTAAAGAAACTCGTCTATAACGTTGGAAGATAGTTTTCCAGTCTTTACTCTTTTATATAAAAACCATTTGTGATTAAGTTATTGAACAGGGAGAGCAGAATGAAATTTAATTTACTGTACAATATAATGTTTACCTTACACAATTTCATGTACCATACATGAAAACTACCTACCCACGCCAAATACTAACAAAGCACTAGTAATAAGATTTAATCTAAACATCGCCCCCTTGATATAAGATAAAGTGACCAGTCTTATGAAGTATATTTAAGCACCTGCCATTAAAACTTCTTTATGAAAATGTATGTATGTATGTATGTATGTATGTATGTATGTATATATATATATATATATATATATATATATATATATATATATATATATATATATATATATTACCTATTTTATAACCTAACTGAGGTATAAACTTCTGAAAAAAAAAACGAAAATTTCAACTTATCTTTTAACTGATGTGAGTTGAATCTTACAGCCTCCATACTTGTAATCAGCTTTGATTTAGACATGAATATTTTAATCTTGTGCCATCAGCGATTCTTTAGCTTCCATCTCTTTACTGGCTTTTGCTTTTTGGATTTCATATGTGCAGGTTAATATACACGCATCTGTAAGAAAAATAAAATATCTTTACCCCAAATGTTTTCACCTTCAAGTATTAAAGCGACATGATAATTAATATGCTGCATAAGTCACTTTTTAGGATTATCCATTAAAATAACTGTCATATTCAACTTCATCTCTAGATATCAAGATAACAAACACTTTTGAACCTTAAATTTTACCATGCTGTTATGTTCTTAACAAAAACATCTGAAGAAAATAGTTTTAATAACCATAGTTGATAAAAATAGGAAGACAAAGTTCAGCTTGGATAATCATTTCGAAACTATAGTAGCAACCATGTATAATATGAGATTGGTACTTTCATCAACCGTATTCTTTAAACAATGGTTTTATGAATATAATTCTTGATAAGATGTCTCACAAGAATATATAATACAGGAGAATGGGTTCCCAGCCCCCTCGTCCCGTCCCTTTTAGTCGCCTCTTACAACACGCAGGGCGCTATTCTAATAATTGTCGTTATTCCACCGCTTCCACGGGGGTTGGGGTTGGGATGAATGGGGGGACATGTCAAAGATATGCGGCTCAACAAAATGTATTTATTTTAATGTTAAAAAGGATACAAAAGGCTTGGCTGTGTGTATATACAGGTATCTATCGTTTCCCGCTGCTGAACAGTTATATACATTTAATTTCTATGAATGTCTGGTACTCAGTATTATTATTATTATTATTATTATTATTATTATTATTACTATTATTATTATTATTATTATTTTTATTATTATTAGCCAAGTTACAACCCTAGTTGGAGAAGCAAGATGCTATAATCCCAAGGGCTCCAACAGGAAAAATATCCCAGTGAGGAAAGGAAATAAGGAAATAAATAAATGATGAGAATAAATTAACAATATATCATTCTAAGAACAGTAACAACGTCAAAACAGATATCTCCGATACAAACTTAACAACGTCAAAAACAGATATGTCATATATAAACAATAAAAAGACTCATGTCAGCCTGGTCAACATAAAAACATTTGCTCCAACTTTGAACTTTTGAAGTTCTACTAATTCAACTACCCGATTAGGAAGATCATTCCACAAGTTGGTAACAGCTGGAATAAAACTTCTAGAATACTGTGTAGTATTGAGCCTCATGATGTAGAAGGCCTGGCTATTAGAATTAACTGCCTGCCTAGTATTACGAACAGGATAGAATTGTCCAAGGAGATCTGAATGTAAAGGATGGTCAGAGTTATGAAAAATCTTATACAACATGCATAATGAACTAATTGAACGACGGTGCCAAAGATTATTATCTAGATCAGGAATAAGAAATTTAATAGACCGTAAATTTTTTTCCAACAAATTAAGATGAGAATCAGCAGCTGAACACCAGACAGGAGAAAAATACTCAAAACAAGGTAGAATGAAAGAATTAAAACACTTCTTCAGAATAGATTGATCACAGAAAATATTGTAAGACTTTCTCAATAAGCCAATTTTTTGTGCAATTGAAGAAGACACAGACCTAATGTGTTTCTCAAAAGTAAATTTGCTGTCGAGAATCACACCTAAAATTTTAAAAGACTCATACAAATTTAAAGAAACATTATCAATACTGAGATCCGGATGTTGAGGAGCCACCGTCCTTGACCTACTTACAATCATACATTGAGTTTTATTAGGATTCAACTTCATACCCCATAATTTGCACTATACACTAATTTTAGCTAAATCTCTATTAAGGGATTCACCAACCCCAGATCTACATTCAGGGGATGGAATTTATGCAAAGAGAGTACCATCATCTGCATATGCAACAAGCTTGTTTTCTAGGCCAAACCACATATCATGTGCATATAGTATGAAAAGCAATTGGCCAAGAACATTACCCTGTGGAACACTGGATATCACATTCCTATACTCTCTATGGTGCCCATCAACAACAACTCTTTGAGATCTATTACTTAAAAAATCAATAATAATACTAAGAAACGACCCACCTACTCCCAACTGTTTCAGTTTGAAAATAAGAGCCTCATGATTAACATGGCCAAAGGCAGCACTAAAATCAAGGCCAATCATACGAACTTACTGACCACAATCAAGGGATTTCTGTACAGCATTGGAGATTGTAAGAAGGGCATCACATGCTCCAAGGCCTGTACGAAAACCAAATTGCAAACTAGGGAGTAGGTGATTACCTTCAGCAAACCTATTAAGACATTTTGCCAGAAGACGTTCAAAAACTTTAGATGATATGGGAGTTATGGAAATTGGGCGGTAATCAGTGGGACTTGAGCTCCCACAAACACATTTACATAGAGGAGTAACATTACCAATTCTCCAACAAGTGCTAAAAGCTCCTCTTCTTGCTAACTTGCGCAAAATAACATAACTTTGGAGCTAAGAAATCTGCTGTCTTTATAAAACACAAAGGAAAAATACCATTTGGGTCTACACCTCTATAAGCATCAAGGTCCATCAACAGAGCTTTAATCTCCCGAGATCGAAACGCTAAACTAGTTAGTTTAGCCTCAGGAAAACAGGAATGAGGAAGTTCAAGTTTTTCATTACTCTGTTTACTGTTAAAAACATCAGCCAAAAGGTTTGCCTTTTCCTTTGGACAGTGAGTGACTGAGCCATCTGGTTTCAGTAAAGGAGGAACCGTTGCATCTACACCAAAGAGTGCAGATTTAAGGGTAGACCACTATTTATGTTCCTGAGTTGTACCAGAAAGGGTTTCTTTTATGGTTAAATTGTATTCCTTTTCAGTTGAGGCATAAACTCTCTGAGCAAAAGCTCGAAGCTGAGTATAGTTGTTCCTGGTCAAATCTGATCTGTTACCCTTCCAAAGGTGATAGGCCTCCTGCTTCTCCAAATAAGCACGTCTACAATCATCATTGAACCACGGTCTGTCCTTCACTCGGTACATAAGTACAGTAATCACCAATCTATGTATGTAGAAGCTATGCATATCAATATAAGGTAAATATAACACCTTCATATATCCTGTAGGTTTTAGCCTATATGAATTATTAATGACAATTTTTTTTTATAATCAGTATTAATTATTATTGTCATCATTATTATTATCCATAATGTATATATGGGTAGGAGTAAAGTCCTACCTTCCTTGTATCATATTTTTTTGAACAGATAAGGCAAAAAATTTCCGTGTCATGATGGGGTCCAAAGCATCTGTAACCGACACAAAGGCAAAAATATCTCCCAAAGAGCCAGCCATAGACTGATCGATGTCCCAAGAGTCCATCCATCCAAGAACTGACTAGACCCACCCTCTATTACGTGGTTGATCAGGGGAGAAGCAGTGTTTTTATTATGGCACACCAGCCATCATGCTCAAATTATCTGCAGAAAGTAAAAGTGAAAATCAAGGGTTGAGCCTGTTGACATGTCTCATCTTTAGAAGGAAAAAAAATCTATGAAGAACATGATCCTGAATGAGCAGAGCACTTTCCAACGAAAGGTCCTCTACAACTGAAGGAGAAAGTTTCCCTTAAGCCAGAGGCAGCGTCGTCTGAAGATGCAGGGTTGGGAGGGATCCTACCTCTGGATGGAAGACATCCACCTTTTGTATGTCCTTGTTGGCACACTTGAATCGCGGAAAGAGTGCATGGACTGCTTAGCCTAATAGATAGGTGTGGGCTTGCAATGATAAAAAGGGAAATCGATCGACATCCTCAACAGAGGAACAATGAAGTCGGCATGAAGAATGCCTAGGAAAAGGATCTCTCGAAGGAAGAACCTTCAAAGGGGAGTGCAAAGGGGAAGCTCTCCTGGAGCATAAAGGATAGGTACGCATCGAGTGCGATAGTTTAGCTACACTGGAACGCGAGGATGAGTCACGATTGGAAAGAGAAGCAAGGACGCAATGGTGAAGAGCGACTGGAAAGCAGTGGAGGAAAATACTGTGGCGTGAAAAAATAGATCACATGCAGAAGAGCGCCTCGAGAGCAAAGGAGAGATATGGATGGTCTCAGATGAGTAGCACTAGCTAGAGTGCTAGAAGTGACAATCCCTCTTTGCTGAGAGATGAGGCCTCCCTCAGTGAAAATCTGGAGTGCTTGTAAAAGCTTTGAAGCGACTTCCAAGAGGCAGGAGGTGAGCGCCTGGTTGAAGCTCGTGTAGCAGATCTTCAACGTTAGCCTGGATTAGGATAATCTGGAGAACAAACAGCTGGAGAGTGAGATTCAGGTCTACTGTAGTTTGTCTAAGAGTGCATGTAGAAAGTGCCTCTAGAAGTAGAGCGTCGGGAGTAACTCATTTATAAAAATACGTACCGTGATTGGCACCACTTCTCTAGCGCCTCGCACGTCTATGAGACTAAAAGCTGCTAATGAGGCTTGTCTAGTCAACTTCCATAGTGATCTGGGAGGAGCACGCCCAGGAAAAGTGCAACCAGGAGGAGCTCGGCCAAGAGGAGAGTGCAACCAAGAGGAGAGTGCAACCAAGAGGAGAGTGCAACCAAGAGAAGCACGATCATAAGAAAAGTGACCAGGAGAAGCGCAACCAGGAGAAGCGCAACCAAGAGAAGCACGATCATAAGAAAAGTGACCAGGAGAAGCGCAACCAGGAGAAGCGCAACCAGGAGAAGCGCAACCAGGAGAAGTCAACCAGGAGAAGCGCAACCATGAGAAGCACAACCAAAAGTAGCATGACTAGGAAGAGCACAACCAGGAAGAGCACAACCAGGAATAGTACAACCAGGAAGAGCATTATCAGGAGGAGTTTAACCAGGGAAGAGTGTGACCAGGAGCAGCACAACCAGGAGGAGCACGGCCAGGAGGAGTGGGACCAGGAGGAGTGGGACCAGGAGGAGTGGGACCTGTAGGAGTGGGACCTGTAGAACCATGACTTGTAGGAGTGCAACCTGTAAGAGCGCGACCTGTAAGAGCGCAACCAAGAGGAGCGCAATCGCGACTGGGTGAAAGAAGCTCTTCCTTCCAATCCTCTAAATGTGGATGGAAACTACTCAGGCTACCTCAAAGACCCTTGTGACGACAAAGGTCTAGAGCTCCAAGAACACCAGGAGAAGAATCCAAGATGCATCAGAGATCCTCCTCTAAAGAAGAAGGATCAAGACAAGGTTGTCCGGCAGCCTTGTGAGCATGCTCCAAATTGCTAGGGTGCTCTGGAGGACCACCTCCTGAAGGATGAGCTCTGGAGGACCACCTCCTGAAGGATGACATCTGGAATTGCCCAACCAAGAGGAGCGCAATCGCGACTGGGTGAAAGAAGCTCTTCCTTCCAATCCTCTAAATGTGGATGGAAACTACTCAGGCTACCTCAAAGACCCTTGGGACGACAAAGGTCTAGAACTCCAAGAACACCAGGAGAAGAATCCAAGATGCATCAGAGATCCTCCTCTAAAGAAGAAGGATCAAGACAAGGTTGTCCGGCAACCTTGTGAGCATGCTCCAAATTGCTAGGGTGCTCTGGAGGACCACCTCCTGAAGGATGAGCTCTGGAGGACCACCTCCTGAAGGATGACATCTGGAATTGCAGCGAAGAACATGCTCGAAGTCTGTTCCTGGATCTAGAAGCTACATAGTGATCAGGAAGGATGCCAGAGGCCTCAGAGATCTTTGTCTGAAGAGGAAAAGATCAGGACAACATTGATAAGCAACCTTGTGAGCACGCTTCGAGGAACAGGAGTGCTCTAGAGAAAGACCTCCTGAAGGGCAAAGTCTGGAGCTGCAGCATAGAAGGTGCTCGAAGTTACTTGTAGGGTCTAGCTGTTCCAAGAAGATCAGGATGAAGGATGCTGGCCTTGTCCTCCTAGAAGGGTAGTGTCGAGGAGATCCAGAAGCGTCTGGGGAATATCCCAGGCAGGAGTGACTGCTAGCGTCTGTAGATGCTACACCTGACACAAAACCATGTAGAGGAACCTAATGAGTTTCTAAGGAACACTCAAGTCAATCGGCCTGTACTTCGAGATTTTTCTATCTGCCACAAGTAGCAACAAACAGAAAAGAAAAGACTTCCCTCATGAGGAAGACTCTGATATCCCAAGGAGAAATGAAGAAGACCTACCTATAGGTTTGTTATAGATTAAAGGGAACTCCTCTTAACTTACAAGAGGCCACCAGGGAAGGGGAAAGGAAAGAGTCATAGAAAAGAGGTCGAGGATAGGTGACCTAGAGGATGACCTCAAGGGTGAAGAGTTCACCAACAGGTGAACTATCTGCTGGTTGTTTAAACCTCATTAAAGTTCTAACTGCAGTGTTCCAGCTTTTGCTGTTAACTATCTCCTATAAATAAAGGATGATGGTTTGTATTTGTGTAGGAGCAATTACAAGTTTGAAGAGAAGCTGAAAGCAGCTCTTTGATATTCGGTGGAAAGAATCAAAGTGACTTCAGTGCTTCCTCGCCGCCGGCTGCTGACTAACATATAATGCTGACACCTCATTACAATTTTTTAACTGCTGAGTTCCATCTGCGCTTGAATCAATTCTCATATTAAAGGACGGATGTTTGCATACATGTAGGAACAAAAGATTTTTTTATAACCTACAGAATCTGTCTTGGGATTCCAGGTCTTTTTTTTTTTTTACGTACCAATAGGTTTCAAATACCTGGAACAGCCCTTCCAATCGCATAACTGTTTCACATATAAACTCATAATTAAAACATTGGCCAACATTAAAGAATTAAGTTGTCACTTACCCACATGTAAGAGGTCGAGGACTGAGGTCTTTCTGTAGCTACGCTAAGTAATAATTGGAGTCGACTTTCTTCTGTTAGGTGACGGTATAATGTAGCTGCTTTCTGTAGAAAGCTGTGAATCTGTTCATGCCTCTTCCTGTAGAAAGTTGTGACTCTGTCCATGCCTCTTGTTCTATGGAATTAATATAATTGTATAATTATAACAGACAAACAAAAATATTTGGCATAAAACTGACAAAATTTGAAGTAATTTGTGTTATTCTCTAACTATACAAACCCTATTCCTTTACATAGGGAAATGTAAATATTTGAGTGAGGAGAGCCAGCAGTCTTACCATGAGATGGCTTGCAACAAACACTTTACAACCCGTTCTATGTTTGCAGCTTCTATTGCAGAAAAGACATCAGTAAACCTGCTAGTTTCTCGAGGTTGATATTGCTTGTCAACAGCAGTATAGCCGGGTCCAACGGATTAGGAGAAGGATCATCATCTATTATCTCGTAATGCCTCCTATGTCGTATATACAGCGGAGGAAGCATAAGAGTTCCCAGCTCTGAGGGATTAGGATACTCCTGCTACTTTTCTTGCCCCTAGGACCACTTAGACCAAGGCAAGGCCACTCTAGTCTTGATGGGTCTTTGAGTTTCGTAGATGTGGTCAAGGACTGTATCCTTTCCCTAAGGGTTTACGTGAGAAATGTCACCTAAGGAATTCATATTGATGCAAGCTAACACCTGATTAAATACATGATCCATCTCCTCCTACTCCAGACGAGAGATCTTAGGTCGGGCCGGCATTGACAAGTCAATTGACTGCTCAGAATAGTCATCCACTCCCGAGCCTAAACCCATAGGAGCTTGAGGTGGCTTAAGGTAGTCAGAAATGTCTCTAACAGGGGCTAGAGACCTGGGAGGGAAATTGCACTTCTTCTGTCTTGCTATGGTTGGTACTGAACCAAGAACCTCATTCTAAGGATATGGAATCTTGAGTCCCAAGGCCCAGGGTTGTATACCTGTTTGGCAAAGTCTGTTTCAGTGAAGTTGTTTTGAGAGATACTATTTAAACGATGGTTAGATTCAGCAGAACAATTTGAATGATGGGTATTTTAAGCGATGAGTAGCTTGTGTCTCTAAAAGTGATTAGATAGATAATCTTGGTAATTGGTGGTAAACTAAAATGGGCATTTTAAAATCAATGAATTAGCAATTGTGAGGTTGTGTGATTCATTGGCTTTTAATTTGACACTGAGTACTTGTAAATTCACCCATCATGGAAATCATTTTATCAGAGCGTGGACGAGAAAACGTACATTAAGTTATATATAATGGATTTATATATGGAAAAGATAGAGCAACTCTAAGCATAATTACATGGTGATGTGAGATATATAACTGCAAGGGACGATTAAAAGACAACTTTAAATTACAATGACAATAATGTCCTGAGCTAGTGAAGGTTAACGTGGAAAAGATAAAGATTAAATTCTGATTGCTGCCAAAAAGACATCACTTGTATCAGAGTCTATGGAAGAAAGTTAAGAATGAAGAGCAACGGGAAAAAATATATTGCTCACGGAAATTGAATATCTGTGAAAATTATGACTTGTACAGCATTCCTTCCCAAGGAGGAGGTTATATATGGTTTAGAAGCTATTAAAACCCTTGAAAACTACAATGTTGAACTTGTCGTGAACTTTTATTATTTCGAATATGATTATATTTAACAACCATTATCAATTAATCATAGAAGGCAGCTAAAATTACCAATAAGTTCCTGGAATACTTTTACAAGACTTCAAGCACATGCCCAACACCCAAATAATGCAGTCGAGGGCTCCACATTAGATTCAGAGGTCATTATCATGTATTCATAAACCATTTTGGCTCCGTACAAAGTTCTAGGTATTTTGGTGTAATGTCAAAGGAACCTCAAAGAAAGAAAAAGTGTGTACATCTTGATGGTAGGATTAGATCAATGATAGATTCATGAGGAAACGAGTGTTACCGAGTCTCTCAAACTTATAACTTCTTTTCCAAATTCTTTTTAATGCAGTTAACGTTTGTCAAACTTTTGATATACTATATAGACTGTTTTTGTATCAAGACACTAATATTTTTTTCAGACTCTCTTTATAATACCTGTTGGCCAAGTCACTTTCTACTAAAATGAATACTATAGTAGTAGACAGCCGAATCTAATATTTGCTCTAAATGCATCGCTTTAAATGAACTTCTTTCAATTGGATTCACTTAAAAATACTTCGCTGAAACCGCCTTTGCTTAAACGACCAGCAACAGAGGCCCAGATCTTGGGAAGAGACTACATGTCCTTCCTCTCTCAAGATTGGACTGTTCAGGCTGCAAAGAGTGATGTTAACTCCTTCCTTGTGTCCTTCATCGGTCACGAAACTTTCGGAGGTACAGAGGACCTGTCAGCCAACTCCGGAGGAGGGAGTGGAAGGTTCGGTCTGGACAAATTCTATCAGAAAAAGTCAATAATTGTACACTAATGAGATCTCTCTTGGAGATCTCGAGCCCTTAATAGTTCTCAGATGCAGAGTGACCCCTGGAGGAGGCATTGATTACTATTGTCATCTTGTGTTCTTATGTGGATTAAATGGTAAAATGCACAATCTATCCTACTCAGGGTCAAGATTAGTCTTGGTGATCTTAGAATCCAGGTATTACTGATACCTGGAGGACAACTATTGAGGAAAAGGAAGGTGAGGAGTGGGCAAAACGGGAGCTTGCCTGGCGACAGAGCTCTTATGCCTGGGGTCACTAGTCATCCCAGGGGGCTCTGATATCTCGAGTGGGATACAGGGAATACCTGAAATTGGTACTCTCTGTGGAAGTGGGGCTGATTTGGAGACAGCCTGCTTAACTGCCTGCACTAACTCTGCAAACCAAGAGGTGTCTTTAAAAAATGAAGGAACACTTACTGAGGCACTGCGAGAGTGCGCATTTTGGTTTCCTGCTCTGGCCAAAACCCGAGTAGGATGAACACAAACAGCTGAGTGTTCGTGTTCATTAGCGAGACATGGCCTATACAAAGGCAAGGGTGTGTGAGCTACCAAGGAAGGATACACAGGTGAGCACTTGCGAATAGGTGCTCGTGGGCGTACTACCAAAGTAATGGGACCAACAAAGTACACAAGCGCTAGGTAGTGCAAGCAGGTGATCATAGGCAAACTGAAGTAGCATCAGATTTTGTGTGTGCATGGGCTGCCAAAGCAGTGCGAGGCAGGAACTCAATAACTGCAACCAAAGTCGCGAGAAGACCTTTGCCAGCGAGAAGAGCTCACCCACCCACCTCGCTAATGCTCGGAGGTTGGGTGTGCAACACTGCACAAGGCTCTCTCACTATCTTAGGGTCTACTCAGCCGCATGCCTGAACAACGTGGGGTCCAGCAAAATCCCTCATCAATGCTCCCACAGGAGGTTGAAGAGTTGCCGTATGTGCTCCTGCAGGAGGAGACGTAAGCTCATATGGTGGCGATTAAGGCAAGGGCGTTTTCCCCATTCACTGGTGAACAGCGGCAAGCAGGCTCTTCCTTTAAGGAAAAGAAGCCAAAGGTGCATGATCCAAAGAACTTATCCACACAAAATGCCAAGCATCTTGTTGTGTCTTACGAACACAACGGCGAGGGGCAGGAAATATGAACAGTCTCCGTACCGCCTCATTGTCTCTATCCAAAGAGCAATGTTCCGAGGAGCTGGAACGAGGCCTGGAAGAATCCAGTACCTGTTTCCCCATCCCTGGAGGAGGAGACCACTCAGGTGAGGAATCCCTCACTTGCCAATGAGAAAGGTGCTCAACACTGGGCAGTGAAGCTAAGGGCTTCATGCACTGCAGAACCTCAGCATGCTGAGCAAACTCATTTTGAGGGTGCGCAATGCAACTGGCAAGCTTTGAAGAATGGGGGTAGTCAGCTTTTGGGTTTGTTTCGAAAGACTCACCCATCTAGTCACACCGAGTTGTGCCAGGCTGCAACTTTTCTTATTCATACGCTGAAGCTACATGAGCGATGGGTACTAGAGCAAAAGCAGGAAGTGCTGCAGCTGGGGACATGAGAAGATGCAGAGGGTTATCCACCCCAGAGTCTCAGAGCGGATGATAGATGTCAACCCCTGGGGAGGCACCTGTGCCCTAACGGAAGCACCTCGAACAGTTGTTCCTTAGTGGGTGAACACGAGATTCCCAAGGAAGACCAGAGCTGACGCATAGCGTTGACAGACAGAGATTCCCCTCCGGCCGAGGGCGCCATCGCTTCTGTAGGGAAAGCAGTAGGGCACTCAGCAACGGAAGGCTGTCCAGAGGTCAATTGGCCTCCACTTTTTCTAGATCGTCCTTCAGAGGAGACCAAACGAGTAGAGTCAAGTGTGGGGGGAGGGTAGGGACGTGACGCCAGAGTAAGAAGTCGGGTCTTATTCGACTTCAAGGAAGACCTCGAAGGCAAAGAATCCCTTTTGGATTTTTTCTGGCACCTACCAAACTGCACCCACTGGTTTGCTGGCCACTCCCTACACTCACTACAAGGAGATCCCTGTGAACAGGCATGATGTCTGCATGTTGGGCCAAGGGCATGGAGATCTGTCTCCACGGCCAACATAAAGGTACTACGCACTCCACCGAGCCACTAGCAAACGTGAGGTCATATTACTGCTGAGTGTGAGAGCGGGATGGCTGGTCTACCCCAGCTACCACCCCCACCCTTGCAGTGGGGTTGTTTACATTTGCCAAAGTAATATTTTCATATAATAAAAAGAAAATGGTTCGTATTAAGAGTCGGAACAAACACCTTTTTTACTCCCCAACAGATGACATTTGTCCATATCTGATTATAGCCTCTCAATGGTCTGGGTACATGCAGCTGTATCAGGATCTACAAAATGTTTTGAATGATTAACAGAGGTGCATATGTCCATCACTAGCAAAAATTTTATTGACGCACCAATTAAAAGTGTTTTTTGGAGGGGCACAAGAGTATCAATATTCCTTAATTAATTATCAAGGAAAATCCATAAGAAGTTTCTAGTCTCCTGCTTTATGTCACCATACATATACATGCCAGAAAAAGGTCTTTCTATATTACATTTCTATCTCACAAACTTTGATTTATTCACTTGTATGTTAATGGCGGCCTTCAAAAATGCTGTTATTCATGACAACCTATAGCCATGCCTAGAAAACATTTAAAGGGGATGATTCACTAAGCAGTTTTGCCTTAACCTCTCTTTGAAGCCTTACCATGAAAGTTCTTTTAATTAGTACCTTCACTGCAACATGAAGTCTAAACACTTATGACTTTTATCCCGTCAGGTCTAAGAGCAGGTAAGGTTTGAATATGAAAATAAGAGTAGTTGTGGTAAGGGCAGGTAATTATAAATTACGGGCAGGTAAAGTACTCACCCATATCTTTTGGTAAATTTTTATCTACCATGATATTTAAGTATCATACTATTACACTTCTAACTACAATCTGTAATATTTAAGTAAACTGTTCAAATTAACAATATCAATAGATTTTATATTCATTTCACTCAACACCAAAGAAGCCAGTACCAGACTCAGCAGTCAAGTTACACAAAAATAAAAATTCAACTCTTTGCCTATGAAGAATTTCTGTAAATACAACATAATCATGGTTTGTGTCTTTTAAAACTAGTTTATTACCAATCTTCACTATATAACATTAGTTTATTTACATTCCCATAGCATAGAAAATTTGGCTTACAAAATTGAATTGAGTAATGTATAAGGCAAGTTAGAAGTGTTTCTACCCAAAGTTAATACAACCCAAGTTTCCAATTCAAGTTAATCAAAAGTTTTTATGTTATTTATCTTCACCAAAAGCTGTAGATAAGCTTAGGTTGTGGATTACACGAGTCCAAGTTGAAATTAAAGGAGCTTGTAGGTTAGTTTAAGGAATGAAAGGCTAAGGTGCATCTCTTACTTTCATTTTATATTTACTGCACTTATTTAAAGCTCAAATGTGATATCGTAGGATAGATAAGCCTTACTAAGCTAAGGTTGGGTTATCTAATCTAAGCTAATGTTAGGTTAGCTAATCAAAGCTAAGCATAGGGTAGGTTAGCAAAGCTGAGAAAAGGGTAGGTTATCTAAGCTACAATAAGCTAAGCTAATGGTAGGGCAGGTTATCTAAACTAAGCTAAGGGTAGGGTAGGGTAGGTTAGGTTAGGTTAGGTTAGGTTAGGTAATCTAAGCTAAGGATAGGTTGGCTTAGTTAAGCTAAGCTAAGGATAGGTTGGCTTAGTTAAGCTAAGCTACGGGTAGGTTAGCTTAGTTAAACTAAGCTAAGCTAAGGGTAGGTTAGCTTAGTTAAGCTAAGCTGAGCTAAGCTTAGCTTAGTTGAGCTAAGCTTAGTTTAGTTGAGCTAAGCTGAGCTAAGCTTAGCTTAGTTAAGCTAAGCTGAGCTAAGCTAAGGGTAGGTTAGCTAGTGTAATGTGATATAAAGGTGGGTTAGCTAGTGTAATGTAAATTAAAGCTACGTTAGCTAATGTAAGGTAAAATAAGGGTATGTTAGCTAATGTAGGGTAAGGTAAGTATAGCTTACGAATGGGTAGTAAAATTAGGGTAGGGAAGGTAAGCTACGGCTAGGGAAGGTAAGCTAAGGGTAGGGGAGGTAAGCTAAGGGTAGAGAAGGTAAGCTAAGGGTAGAGAAGGCTAGGCAAAGGTTGGTAAAGTTAATGGTAGATAAGGTGTAAGAGTAAGTTAGGTAGATATGGGTTTACGTTAGGTAAGGGTAGGTAAAGGGAGGGTAGATGAGATTAGGGTAGGTATGGTAAGGTATGGGTAGGCAAGGTAAGACTAGGTAAGGTATGGGTAGGCAAGGTAAGACTAGGTAAGATAAGGGTAGTTAAGGTAAGGCAATGTTAGGTAGAGTGAGTGTAGGCAAGTTATGAGGGTAATTTTGTATATTATTACATCGTGTGACTACGCACAAGAAATATATGATTTCCTATAGCAAATAACGAGATTTAACCGATTTTGATATCCATTTCAATCGCAAACAAACAGATCAACCAATTCGGTTAGTTATAAGTTGACGAATTGGTTGATGTTATTACGGATGAAATGAATGAGAAAACCAGTTAAATCACGATATCTACTATAGGAAATCATATATTTCCTGTACGAAATCACACAATGAAATACAATACAAATGAACCATATAAATATTAACACTGTGGACATATATACTGAGTTAAAATATATAAACAACAGATGTCGGGGACGATAACATAAGCAACGTTACCAATGTTTGACAGAACTACCAACGATGCCGAATGGTACACAGTGTTACCAACGGCACGATGTCATTACTAGAGGTAGAAATAAATTTTTCCATACGTAAACTAAATAATACTACCATAAAAATATTACACAATAAATAAAGAGTACCAAAAGGCCACAGAACCTAACAAACCCACCTAACCTTGCCTAGAAGTACCCCGGTCACAAAACATATATAATAAGAATGGGGGAATGACTTACCTTGATACACAGTACTACCAACGGAGACGAATGGTACACAGAACTACCAACGACACGATGTCATTACTAGAGCTAGAACTGCTAAATATCTCCTCAGATATATTCAATAATTTCTCCATATAACTGGTACGAAATATATAAAAAGTACAGAAAGGCCACAGAACCTAACAAACCCACCTAACCTTGCCTAGAAGTACCCCGGTCACAAAACACGAATAATGACTATTGAGGAATGACTTACTTTTATGAAGGAAACGTCGAAACTTGCTGGACTCGGAAGGAAGAGACTGACGGATTAACTTCTATGACTGGGATGTGGATGGTTGGGGGTCATCGGGGTCTTGAGGGTAGGGGGGGTCGATTGTCTGATGTTGTAAAGGAGGGTAGAGGCGACTGGCAGTAATGAAAAAGTGGTGCAGCAACGTATGACGAGGATAGTAGTGGGTGAAAAAGAACCTGGAAAAATATTGCTTGAAATGTCCAGGCTTGATTCCAGGCCTCTGAACCCACTCCTTCACTTCTCTCCAGAGACGTTCTATATTTTGAGTATGGATGGTTGGGTCTAGGGGGTCAACGAAATTCTCCGAATGATTAATCGACTTATGAACGTAACCAATTTCCGATAAAGAGTTGTATGCAGCCCACTTATCACTCATAATAATACTACCACGTTTAATATACTTCTGGATGAGGGGAATTAGAGTAGCAGCATCTCGTTTAGTAGAAAGGGGGGGAACTAAAGGGATAATGAAAAATTTCTTGGTCACACGTTCAATACCCCCAAAGACCCATATGGCACTTAACGGTCTACCACGGTTGTATTTACATTTACCAAAATGGGTTTCGTCTATTTCAACAGTAACTCCATCACCACCAATCGCCTCTTGGTTATCGAAGAAGTATTCGGTAACCTCCGAACAGAAACTTCTCCAATCCACACTAGTCTTTGAAGATATGTCTATACCATCCATGAGGGTCTCATGGTCCGAATGTTTATGCAAAAACTGGTTCGCACATAATATTATCTTCCATGGGGGTAGCCGACTTTGGTCCAAAAAAGTACCTTTATAGGCCGAAACAGTATACCCACAACGACGTTTCTTCTTAGTTTTACGGATGGTGGTTACAGTAGAGCAATAAAACCCGTGAATGTCTGCCCTATAAGATAAAAGCGAACGACACTTGGGGCAGTTTAAACTTTGAGGAATAACATTGTGAGATTTAAGAAAATGATAAACATAACCTGAATTATCACCAAAATCACCATGGAATTGAGCCACTGATTTTAGATACGGAATGCTGCAACCGGTACAAGTTTCTATAATATGTTCCATCTCAAAATACGGGGAAAAAAACGCACTAGTAACGAAGGACGGGTAACTAGGTCAAAGGTTAAAACGGGAAAGGCAGGGGAACAATGGGTCGGAAACCAGCGCATACAGAGATAAAGGAATGGGGGGGTAGGGAGATATCTCAATAGGCCTAGAGTGATGATTGGTTAAGGGAAAAACAACGAACAAAAGAGAAAACATGTATGAACTAAATACGGAAACTAGACGAAAGAAAAGTTTTATAAGACACAGAGGAGAGAAAAGGAACTAACCAACAAAAATAATTACAAACAATATAGGAAGATAAAATGGAATGAACGTTAAATAATAGTGAATGGGAATATAAAATGAGGAGATCATACCGAGAATTAACAGGATAAAAAAACTAGTCCAGGGTAAGAATTTATGTGAAACCGGGAAGGGATAAAGAAATAACCCAACAAATAAAACCAATATAGGAAGGTAAAATGGAATGAATGATAAATAATATTGAATGGGAATAAAAAATGAAAAAATAACACTAATGAAAAGAGTAAAAGGGGGAGTGGAAACTCCTGCGCAGGGACGGGCGGATATATGCGCAGATCGGAAACTGATGAAACGAACGTATGTACAAATGGGAAAGGAAATAACAAAACACATAAACCCAATATAGGAAGGTAAAATGGAATGTATGATAAATTATATTGAATGGGAATATAAAATGAGAAAATAATACGGTAATAAAAAGAGTAATAATGGAGAGAAACGAAGGACGGAAGGTGGGGCGAACGAACAAACGAACAAATGGGTGCTAATGTTAGCATGAAACGATAACATTTGATCTACATCAGGTATGGAATGCTAACATTTAATCTACATCAGGCGTTGGCAGCACTGGTTACTGTATTACTACAAGAAATAACCTTTGAAACGGCTCCTCCCAAATATATCCAGGTATACTGATTTGACTTTTCCTACGGTTATAATAAATACCAGAAAGAAATGTATAGAGAAGAAAAGGACTGAATTACGGTTATATATCGATTCCCCAGTATGATTTCCCCACCCAAAACCCCGAGTTCCCACTGGGGGTCCCCCATTATCGGCGGATATAGATGTATATATATTTCTGTAACTATTCATTTGCGACGGGAAAGAGTGTTATTTTCGAAGGGAGCGTAATTTTTCCTATAAGAAAAAGTAGTTGGAATACTAGGATACATTGAGATGTAATAATATACAATGAAACCGTTATGAGTAGGTAAGGTAAGGCTTAGTAAAGAAAGAGTAGGTAAGACAAGGGTAGGTAAGGAAAGAATAGGTAAGATAAGGGTAGATAAAGCGAGGTTAGGTAACTACGGTACTAACTGGAGAGTTTATTCTGTAAAACTTTGTTTACGCCATTTGATTTAATTCTCTGCTTTATTGCATTTTTTATATTTTCTAAAATTCCAAGATAATCCTACGTGAATCTGTACTACTAAGCCTACTGTGATGGTAGGCCTAATCTGGCATGAAGTTGCTAAATCGTGAAAAAAATAGACCTAGGCTATGAAATACACTTCTATCAGATTAGTTTCACACCATGGAAAAACAAAACTTTTCTGTAAAACCACTTGAATATGAATTGAACTATTATGCCTTACCTTCACAACAATGGAAACAGATGAATTGCACAAAAATAATATATAGTCGTTCCTTGTTACCAGGGAAGAGTAACAGGTGACGGGAAGTGTTATTGTTCCAAATTTTCAGCAACATTTTGCACGGTACACCTTCAGAAAGGTTCCAACAATGTTCAGAATATTTAGCACTTTTTCACTCATTCATAAACTATTATCGATAATTTTGATCATCCTATTTCATTAAAATCTGCACTGGATTGCTGATATAAACTGGGACTAGAACTAGCATTAGTGAAGTTCATAGTAGTAGAACAAAGGATAATTATTGAAAGGTATATAGAAAGATTTCAAAAAGAAGAGAGAAAACGAGAATCTTGAATACATAGAACAAAGACTATATAGTCTTTGACATAGAAAGCACAATAATGCAAATTATATTATTTCAAAATTAGTTAACCTGAATAAACACACACACAGAATTATATATATATATATATATATATATATATATATATATATATATATATATATATATATATATATATATATACACCATACAGCATGTATATGTTGCCAAGACCATATGAGTATGCATAATATACACTAAATTCATCCTGAAATATGATTTAATTTTGGGTATTTTTACTTTAGCCCAAATGAAGGATCACTTCAATACTATTCTAATAAACGTCCTAGATATATGCAGCATATTCATTCTTTTATAAACTTTAAAATGCATCTGATATTCGTAAATGGAAGATGAAAATTAATTCTCCATAGTAGCCTTCCTTTTAGATTATATTCCGAGGCGGGATTAAATTTCCTTCATAAATACGAACTTTATTATTGGTTTTTTTTTCTCTTGAGACCCATTTCCAAATATATTTATCCCAAGGCCTGGTTTTACCTTTGTTTTGGAATATATATATATATATATATATATATATATATATATATATATGTATGTATATGAATATATATGTATATGAATATATATGTATATGAATATATATATATATATATATATATATATATATATATATATATATACAGTATATATATATATATATATATATATATATATATATATATATATATATATATATACATATACATATACTGTATATATATATACTTTTAGAATACTGGTAAAAGATGCTATGACAGTTGCTGACACATATTCCATTTGAAGGTTTCTGTTCTCATAACAAGCGGAATAGAATGCTATTGGGTCTGAGAAAGGAAGATATAAAAACTCTCTAGGGTGGGCCGCTCATGAATGGCATAGGCAAGAGACAGTGACATTGCCCTATCAAGCAGGGCAATTCCCTAGAGACTGACCTTATATACATATGATCAGCGAACAAAACCCCTCTCTACCCAATCTAGGACCAAGGGGGGCCAAGCAATGGCTGCTAATGACTCGGCAGATAGACCTATGGCTCCCCTAAACACCCCTATCTTAAGCTCACAAGAATGGTGAACAGCGACCAAAGGCAATAACGAGTTTGAGCGGGACTCGAACCCCAGTCTTGCGTTCACCAGTCAGGGACGTTAACACATCAGCCATCACAACCCTTTATGACCAGATGACGAACATAGAAAATTACAATTGATAAATAAAGATATTTTACAAATTAACTCCCACTTTACCATTATAGAGAGTCGTGGCTGGCGTGAGGAAGACGAGAGAGGAGGGGGAGGAGGAGGAGGAGGAGGGGGGGGGGGGAGGAGGGGGGGGGGAGGAGGAGGAGGGGGGGGGGGGGGAGGAGGAGGAGGGGGGGAGGGGTTTAATACTTGGAAGGAGAAATATCGAAAGTTTTCTCTCTCGAGTGACGTCCACTACCACTAATGGAATCGCTTAATCTTGGGAAATTTAGTCGTCTTATTTTAACACTCTTATGTTCAACAATCACAAGGAGCCCATCTAGATACTACTGCTTTGGCCTTTTCTTTAAAATAGCAAATAGATTAGCCATTACATTGTCATTAAATCGATTCACTGCTCGCCCAGCCAAAGCCTTATCTTGATGAACACTGCATGTATGGAGTATGGGCAATTTTTTGCAGCTTTCGGTGTATTGCATGACCTTGTTCATACTTCTCCCTAAAAAATACGTACATGGTCCAAAATATTTGCTCATAGGCCAATGCAATACCCACTATCGCATTCAGATTTTTAGCTTGTGATTCAATTTACTCGTATTCAAAGTTGCACATAACTCGAGGTACTACTGTATTTACGACGTTCCAGAAATTCTTATTTTGAACTAAGGAAGGTGCTAAATTTTCTGAGCACTCTTTGATATCTAAACCGCTTACAATTTGTAACGATATTCAACTTATAAAATAGCATTAAAATCCGATAACAAAAAACAAACGTATAAGAAATTTTTCTCAAAGGCACTTGTTATATTTTTTCTCTTATTCACTCTTCTCTGTTTTATTCTTTTGTATATTTGTTTTTATATGCTTCTTATGTTTGCAGCCCTAATCAAACTAGGAAAATAAAAATCTGATAGCTTCAAGTATTGTAACCTTGGTAATATCCATTAACACAAATGAAATTATGAAGTGTACCCCAGTTCATGAGAGAAAACTAAAACAGATTCTAAAGAAAAAGTTGATAAGCACAGTACGTTTTAAATTACTTCCTTTAAGTGACATTGATATCACATTACTAAATTGGAAACTAGTTGTATCATAGGAGTGTCAATTGTCATAGTTGGAACACAATAAAATTGGACATATTTTTGGATATCCTAAGACTTTTGTCTTATATAAAGTTTCGTATTCAAAACCTTTAATGAGTTTTGAGTAAGTTTCCGTGTAAAAAGTTGGACAGATTATTAGGGAGAAACTAAAAGGAATGGAAGCAAATGAAATATTTCAAATGCATTTGGGAGAGAATTATTTTCAGAAAACACTAACGTTAAACGAAATGAATACACATTTCCCTCTTCGTGCATTTATATAATGAACGTCTGCAAGAATATTACATTGTTGATATAAATTATGGAAATTTCAATATCTGGAAATGTATTTCTTTTCCCCCACCAACGTTATTCATTTTCCTTTAGGTCAAATAGAACGCTTCTCTCTTCACGCATTGGAATTGCTAATGCTAAAATCCCCATGGCAAACTTGACACACAATTGCGCCCTTAAGGTTGTGGTGGCCGATCTGAAAACGTCCCTGAATGTTGAAGGCCAGACTGGGGTTCCAGTCCCACTCAAAATCCTTAGTTCCTTTGGTTGCTGCAACCGCACTATCCTTGTGAGCTAAGGGTGGTGGGATTGGGAAAACCTATAGGTCTATCTGCTGAGTCATCAGCAGCCATTGTCTGTTCCTCCTTGGTCCTAGCTTGTGTGGAGAGGGGGCTTAGGTGCTTATCATACGTATACATGGTCAGTCACTAGAGCATTGTCCTGCTTGATAGGGCAATGGCCAATGTCACTGTCCCTTTCCTTGTCCATTCATGACCGGCCTTTAAACGTTTTAAAGTGTGCTCAAGGGGAAGTGTATTTTATGAAGTGCAAAATGACTTGGCAGATATGGTAACGTCCCTGACTGTCGAATGCCAGACTGGGGTTCGAGTCCCGCTCAAACTAGTCAGTTTGTAACCTCACCATCCTTGAAAGCTAAGGATAGGGGTGTTTGGGGGAACCTAAAGGTTTATCTTCTGAGTCATCAGCAACCATTGCCCGGCCGTGCTAGGTCCTAGCTTAGGTGGAGAGGGGGCTTAGGTGCTGATCATATGTATATATGGTCAGTCTCTAGGGCATTGCCCTGCTTGATAGGGCAATGTCACTGTCCCTTGCCTCTGGCATTCATGAGTGGCGTTTAAACGTTTAAACCTTTAACGACCGTATGAATGATTGACTGTTGGCAAACAAGACAGCAATTTTAGAAAAACACAATAACTACCAATTCCTGTCAAAAGGGAAAGTCTTTCCCAACTTCGCGAAGAATTGAAACATCGGAGAGATTAATCGGATAAAGCGACATCTTCGTAAATGTTCCAACATTAGATTTGAAATCAAATGGAGAGGGAGACGAGTTCCTCTATGAAAGGGTAATGGCTGTGAAGTTCCCCTTTGTACCAAATGGGATTCGGGTTCCTGGCTAATGCAAGAAAGACGAGGAGGTTAATGTTTCCAATCCTCCGACGGTCAGATAAAGGCCTCATGTCTTTCAATGATGTATTATCGTATTTTGAGGGCTAAACTGGATGTTTTTTTTAATTGATGCAGGGGGAGTAAGGGCGTCATATAATGATTTACAACTTTTTTTGCTTGAAATATAAGTTATAAAATATCATCTCCTTTTATTGGCAAAATTTCAAAATTTAACATTTCACTTATTTCGAGAAGAAAACCTTATAAGAACACGTAAGGAGCAAGAGCTACTGATATTATTGTTTTATTAAACATACATAAATATTCAAAATTAAAATAATACCTCAGTTCCTAGATTTTGAATTCTTCCTATAAATGACAGCATTGCTATTACGCTTATGAAAATTATAGTATGGCAACTGAAACTATAGGCATTTTGATGGGAACGTTTTTCTATCTGTAATTCATCATCATTGTTAAGATTAACAATGAATACTATCATTTACCTATAATTATTCAAGAAGCACATTTTCCTGGAAAGTTTTGGCCCTTGGGTATATGTCTATCTATGTCCAGTAGCTAAAAAATTCTAGTAAAACTTCAAACCCATAACAAAAAAAAAAAAAAAAAAAAAAACATTAAAATACGACTAAAAACAAAAATTCCACCAGGGAAATATCGAAAAATAAGAACAGGTTAACATTATCTTAATCTCGTTTTCTATTATTTTAATCCCGTTTTTTATAGCGTCTGCCTGTACCGTTGAGACC
>NC_090746.1:107618330-107623330 GCF_036898095.1 Palaemon carinicauda | reverse complement strand
AAAACTTTTAAAATGTCTTTGACTATCGATATTAAATCAAATTTCTTTGGTAGGGACAATAGAAAAAAAATGATAATATAACCTGGTGTTAGGTTATAATTTTTCCAATAAAACTTCAAAGTAACTTAAGTAACTGAAAATGTATAGACCGTTAACAATATGTTCTATACTTTCTAGTTTGACTGATTGGAAGCTGTGGTTCTCGCTACGTAAAAGTAAGGAAGGTATCATGAGAGAGAGAGAGAGAGAGAGAGAGAGAGAGAGAGAGAGAGAGAGAGAGAGAGAGAGAGAGAGAGAGAGAGTAGAAGCTAAACAAAAATCGCCACTACCCTATAACAGAATTGAATGTGATACCCAGGTCATAAAATCTCCCTAACATTATCAGGTTTCCATTTCTGTTCATAATTGCTGCCAGAGATTTGATACATGATTTGTTAGCCAGTTTAGAAATATGAATATCATCATTATTGCTCATATAGTTGTTTTACTCTCTAATATGAAAAACTTTTGATTCTAAATAAAGAAAATAAATGGATTTGTTTCCCTTTTTTAAGTAATCTATAGCAGTTTGCTGGAATACGTTCAAAGCGAAGTTTCTTTTTTAAAGTAATATATAGCAGTTTTCTGGAATACTCTCAAAACGAAACTGGAATGTAGAATGGTATAAAATAAAACATTGAAAACCCTTTGTATCTTTACAAGTTATTGAAGAGCGGAAGCCTTTTTTAACAGTAGTTTTACAGATTGCAAAACACAAATGCAATCCACGACAAAGGAGGATTGGGGATCCATCCAAAAGAACTATAGCTGCACAATTTGTCTTTATACAAACTGATCTGAACACTTGAATTCTTCACGTAACATAAGTTCTGTTGATGAAAGTGCCAAATGAGTCACTTTACTCCAATTTCTTTAGTGTGGTACATTTGCACTGACTAGCTAGGGTGCCCTTTTAGCTCTGAAAAGTTTCATAATTGCTGGTTTAGTTAGAATGATCTTGTCCAACCAATCCGCTAGCAGGAAACTTTTCCCAGCTAAAAGGGCACCCCTGCGAGAAGGCGCAGATGCACCTCATTAAAAAAAAAGGAGTATAGAGTTCGCTGGGGTGCAATTTTAGCTCTGAAAAGTTTCCTACTTACTGATTGGTTAGAATGATCTTTTCCAACCAATCAGCTAGCAGGAAACTTTTCCGAGCTAAAAGGGCACCCCTGCGAGAAGGTGCAAATGCCCTCATTAAAAAAATGGGGTATAGGGTTCCTGAGGGGAAAAGATTTCCAATTCAGCCAAAGTGTACACAAGTGGTTCCTCAACATCTGATAATGGGAGCAAGTTATTGAAAGGTTTTAAGAGATGATGGATTTATTATCTCTTGTGCAATGTTCATTTGGTGTAAGTTAGAAGTACGAGCTTAAGGAAGATGTTATCCTAATGAATATTATTATAATAATAATAATAATAATAATAATAATAATAATAATAATAATAATAATAATAATAATAATAATAATAGTAATAATAATGATGATGATGATGATGATGATGATGATGATGATGATAATAAATGTAAAATAACACCCACGGCTTGTCTATCTCACCTTCACCTATATGTTTTTTTTTTTTTTATTTCAATGCAAATAAGGCCACTACAGTTCGTAAAATATTCTCCTTTAGGTAAAAAATGAAATGAAAATGAAATGTGACATGGAATTTGCATATAATTTGCTCAATCCTAATTCAGAATATTCTCTTCCTCCCATAAAAAATAAATTCATTTTAGCTATCCAGAAAGTGACTTATATATTCGCTCAATCAAATAGATTTTCTTAACTAGAACATTCTGTGCAATGGAAGTGATTGAATTTTAATGAGTCACGTCTTGTTAGAATATCGTCGGAGGGCACTTATACTCTTTGGTTAAATGATAAGTTATTTCCGGTGTAGTAAAATAGTAGTAAAGGGTCGTTAGGATTAGAATTTAATGAATGATTGAAAAAAATAACAAATCAGGCAATGGCCTAGGTTAAGTAAAATTTGGAAATCAAATCGCCTGAAATTACATATAAAATTCAGGCTATATATTAGTTCAGTGAGATCGTTCTTACTGTATGGACTGGAGTTGTGGTATGACAATAAAACAATCTCCATCAGATTTTGTAGATTTGAGAACAAAGCCCTAAGAAGAATATTGGAAGTTAAATGGCGGGACAGGATTACGAAATGAAACTATAAGGGGGATTACCAGAGTGCCATATGTGGATGAGATCATGGTGAGGGGTAACTGGACATGCTTTGGGCATACTCTTCGCACTCCCCCAGAGAAATTAGTTCACCAAATATTCAATAGGGCTCCACAAGGCACTAGAATAGTTGGAAGACCCAGGCCTACATCGCTGAGGACTATGAACGCGTAAAGTGGTGAAATGTAGAATGGAGAAATATTGATTTAAACGCTAAGATAGAGACGACTGGCGAAATCTAACCGAGGCCCTTTGCGTCAAAAGGCCTATGAAGAGATGATGATGATGAAGATAGTTGCACTATGGTATATCGTCATAAAAAGTGGCAAAGTTACCATTAGATTTATGAACATGAGACTTCAACAGGGAATCTTAAGAATTTCTAGATTTTCCTAAATCATGAAATTTATATCAAACAATAGTATGTTTTTTCGGAAGGGAGAAAGACCCTAGATCTTTCCATTGAATGTATTTTACAAAAATATACATTAATAAGTAAGCATTTCTCCATTACAAAACACATCCAAGTCATACCAATCTTCATCCTGAAGCATTTGCTGGGTATATAGATATAAAGTTATCTATTTGAATACGCACTCTTCGGTAGATCCCTGAAAATGTTAACTCATAGAAATGAGTTAATATGAGTAAAAGAACAGAATATGAAAATTAAAATTTCTTTCTCCCACATATGCCATCATTTGGATAAGTGAGAGCCATTTCATAATTAAAATGTCTGTTCCAGTGAGTTCAGGAGCTGCACAGAACCACTACCGTGAATAGGAGAATTACCATGAAGTTACGAAGTTAAATTCTGATTCTAAAAGCATATGCATATAATGTAAAAATAGAAATATTAAAGACCTCCTGGTTGAATCCCTCTCTGGTTACAGCTCATTTTTCCTTTGCCTACACATACACCGAATAGTCTGGCCCATTCTTTCCACATTTTCCTCTGTCCTCATACACCTGACAACACTAAGATAAACGAAAAACTTTTCCACTCAAGGAGTGAACTACTGCACAGCAATTGTTGAGTGGCTACTTTCTACTTGATACGGATATTGAAGATACTTTTTAGTTATGGTAAGCAGCTCCTCTAGAAGGCCACTTAAAAACCAAAACTATTGTTCTCTAGTCCTTGGGTAGTGCCATACCCTCTGTACCATGGTCTTTCACTGTCTTGGGTTAGAGTTCTCTTTCTTGAGGGCACACTCAGGCACACTATTCTATGTGCTTCCTTATTTCCATTCCTTGCTGGGCCATTTTCTCTGTTGGAGCCCTTGGGTTTATAGCATCCTGATTTTCAAAATAGGGAGGTAGCTTATCTAGTGATAATAATCACCTTAATGATACAAGAAAACAGATATCGAATTATGAGTATAATAATATCAGAAGCTGTTAATATGGAGATATCAGTGCATATATCAGAAAATACGATATGGAAATTATTACAGAATTTATACCAAAAATCAGGCCGCTTCGCTTTAATACCTTACACTCACTTTAAATTAAAAATCTCACTTTCAAATCAGAAAAAAAAAAAAATTTGACCGTGTATTCGCGTAGCGTCAATACAACAGAAAACAGATGGTCGAAAAAATAATAAGAGCAATATTTTTTTCAATTTTGGATACCCCATAATTTGTTAGGGTATTTTCCCTGTTATTTTGTTATAGCCTGGAATCCTATTCAAAATGATTTGTTTTTCCTAGTAATTACAGGCATCACTATAATTAATGAAAAAATACGATAATTTTAGTGTAATCCCACAAACATATACATTACTACTGTAATTGTATATACAAACACGTACAGAAAGGCTCACATACATGTATGCATTAACTACCCAACTACAAACACAAGGGTACAAACAAATACAGATAGGCAAGCATATATATATATATACATATATATATGTATGTGTGTGTGTATTTTTATATATTTATGTTTGTACATATATTTGTATATATTTGCATATAATATATACAGTATATATATATATATATATATATATATTCATATAAGCCATATATTTTACTCCTAATATCGTGGATCTTTTTAGGCTTCTAATTGAAAACAATATTATCAAACACAAAAGAGGTATTTAAAAATAGTAACTCATTTAGCAAGAATTTACATGTAATATTCGTAATACAGGCAATGCAGGGATACCAGTTTCACTACTCTAATCGAAATCGGAACCTAAGTGCTAACTGTATTTCAGGATTTACCTATTGAGATTATAGTCTTTCATACAAGAGAGTTTTGCCCAACTTCCTGATCCACCAAATGGCCTAACTGATAGCTTTTAATTCGAAGTAGCCTTAATGAGTCAGTATGGGTGAAAAGCAACAAAATATCGTTCTCGTTTAGAACTAAATTTCTACCTCATACTACTAATGAACCTTAGTCTCTTCAAATGAAAGGCAAGGCTGCTATCAATCATACCACCAAAGTCTGTGGTCTTACCAACTAAATCCTGAAATGCAGATAGCACTTAGGCTCAGACTTCTTTTAGAACCTCTGTTTAGCATGACTGATAGCGACTTTGGCTTTCATTAACTGCCTACACATTAAGATTGATTTATTTGAAGTTATATGGCATCCTGACATTACACATTAAGACCAGTTTCCTTCATGCAGAACGGAGGGTTACGTTGGCGATTCTTTCCAAGGGTCTATCAATCTTTTTAAGGCAGTTGACAACGTGAAAATGGTCTCACCATTACATTTTTTCACAAATAAATTTTCCAGGAGTCT
>NC_090746.1:107606251-107611251 GCF_036898095.1 Palaemon carinicauda | reverse complement strand
CTCCGAGGAATTATAGCCAGTTTAATGAACTGTACCAGTTGTTAGACCCATTTAAAGTCAGTGGAGGAAGATGATTAAATGCTCAATATAAGAAAATGTACCTAAATAATATTCTTTGCTACCTGGAAATTAAATGTCCAATGTGGAGAAATTTACTTATATAATATTCATTGCCTCATGGAAGGTATAAACAAGAATGATCCCGATGGTTGATCCCAAATATATAATAATGCAAAGATTCCTGGAGAATTTATTTGTGAAAAAATGTATTGGTGAGACCATTTTCACGTTGTCAACTGCCTTAAAAAGATCGATAGACCCTTGGAAAGAATCGCCAACGTAACCCTCCGTTCTGCATGAAGGAAACTGGTCTTAATGTGTAATGTCAGGGTGTCATATAACCTCAAATAAATCAATCTAAATGTGTAGGCAGTTAATGAAAGCCAAAATCACTACCAATCATGCTAAACAGAGGTTCAAAAAGAAGTCTGAGCCTAAGTGCTATCTGCATTTCAGGATTTAGTTGGTGAGACCACAGACTTTGGTGGTATGATTGATAGCACCCTTGCCTTTCATTTGAAGAGACTAAGGTTCATTAGTAGTATGAGGTAGAAATTTAGTTCTAAACGAGAACGATATTTTGTTGTTTTTCATCCATACTGACTCATTAAGGCTAATTCGAATTAAAAGCTATCAGTTAGGCCACTTGGTGGATCAGGAAGTTGGGCAAAACTCTCTTGTATGAAAGACTATAATCTCAACAGGTAAATCCTGAGATACAGTTAGCACTTATGTTCCGACTTCGATAAGAGTAGTGGCTCCCAAAGTGAGGGGAAATACCCCCCCCCCCCCCCCCCGAGGGTGGTGAATTGATATCTTGGGAGGGGCGGTGAGGCAAAAGCTGCGCTTGGGGACGACAGAGTGGCACCATGAGCATTTAAGCAATCAATAACTGTTCTTTTTTTTTTTTATTTATTTTTTTTTTTACAAAATCATAAAACAAAACATGTTATGAATATTGAGGCAAAGAAACTCTATAAAAAATAAAATTGACATTATAATTATAATTGAATGATCAGCTCGGTTACATAGTTTAATATCGAAGTCAAGTGTCTGAGCCTTTGCTTAACGCCTGCTGTATACACAACACGTTGTAAAATCGTAGAGGGATCATGCAGTTACCATGAATAACTTTCGCCCAGCCAGATCCGACCCTTAAATGTCAGCAGTGAGGAAACAACAATAAAAGAGAAAGAATTAGTTACAATACAAAATGTACAAAATGACACTGAGCTAAGAGCTAAGTTCAAGAAATCTCATCAAGATTCAGAAATCGTGATGAGAAGTCATAGATTTTTTTTTAATCAGTGTTAAAAAAAAAAAATCTATGCCTTCCATCCGATATTGTTGAGCAAGATGAAGTTGTATTTATTGGCAACATAAGTTTAATATATGGTAGAAAGGGTTCCAGTGCAGCTATCTTGCTCCTTTCCAAGCAAATAAACTGACTTGAAATTCCTGAAGGTGGGGATCTCTTATTTCTTTAGTGAGTTCCAACCTGATGTGGGGAAACTGATATCCCTGCATTGCCTGTATTACGAATATTAAATGTAAATGCTTGCTAAATTAGTTACTATTTTTAAATACCTCTTTTGTGTTTGATAATATTGTTTTCAATTAGAAGCCTAAACAAATCACGATATTAGGAGGAGTAAAATATATGGCTTATATGAATATATATATATATATATATATATATATGTATATATATGTGTGTATATATACATACACACAGACACACACACACATATATATATATATATATATATATACATATATATATATATATATGCAAATATATGTGTACACATAAATATATAAAAATATACATATACATATATGTATATATGTATATATATAAATATATATATATATATATACATATATATATATATATATATATATATATATATATATATATATATATGGTTGCCTATCTGTATTTGTTTGTGCCCTTGTGTTTGTAGTTGGATAGTTAATGCATGCATGTATGTGAGCCTTTCTGTACTTGTTTGTATATACAATTACAGTAGTAATGTATATGTTTGTGGGATTAGACTAAAATTATCGTATTTTTTTCATTAATTATAGTGATGCTGTAATTACTGGGAAAAAAAATCATTTTGAATAGGATTCCAGGCTATAACAAAATAACATGGAAAATACCCGAACAAATTTTTGGGTATCCAGAATTGAAAAAAAATATTTCTCTTATTATTTTTTCGACCATCTGTTTTCTGTTGTATTGACGCTGCGCCCTACACGGTCAAATATTTTTTTTTCTGATTTGGAAGTGAGATTTTTAATTTAAAGTGAGTGTATGGTATTAAAGCAAAGCAGCCTGATTTGTAGTATAAATTCTGTAGTAATTTCCATATCGTATTTTCTGATATTTGCACTGATATCTCCATATTAACAGCTTCTGATATTATTATACTCATAATTCGATATCTGTTTTCTTGTATCATTATGATGATTATTATTACTAGATAAGTTACCTCCCTATTTAGAAAATCAGGATGCTATAAACCCAAGGGCCCCAACAGAAAAAATGGCCCAGCGAGAAAAGGAAATAAGGAATCAGATAGAATAGTGTGCCTGAGTGTACCCTCAAGCAAGAGAACTCTAACCCAAGACAGTGAAAGACCATGGTGCAGAGGGTACGGCACTACCCAAGACTAAAGAACAATAGTTTGGTTTTTAAGTGGCCTCCTATAGGAGCTGCTTACCATAACTAAAAAGTATCTTCAATATCCGCATCAAGTGAAAGTAGCCACTCAACAATTGCTGTGCAGTAGTTCACTCCTTGAGTGGAAAATAATTTTTCGTTTATCTTAGTGTTGCCAGGTGTATGAGGACAGAGGAAAATGTGGAAAGAATGGGCCAGACTATTCGGTGTATGTGTAAGCAAAGGAAAAATGAGCAGTAACCAGAAAGGGATTCAACCAGGACATCTTTAATATTTCTATTTTTACATTATATGCATATGCTTTTAGAATCAGAATTTAACTTCGTAACTTCATGGTAATTTTCCTATTCACGGTAGTGGTTCTGTGCAGCTCCTGAACTCACTGGAACAGACATTTTAATTATGAAATGGCTCTCACTTATCCAAATGATGGCATGTGTGGGAGAAAGAAAAATTTAATCTTCATATTCTGTTCTTTTACTCATATTAACTCATTTATATGAGTTAACATTTTCAGGATCTACCAAATAGTGCGTATTCAAATAGATAAGTTTATATTTATATTCCAGCAAACGCTTCAGGATGAAGATTGGTATGACCTGGTTGTGTTTTGTAATGGAGAATTGCTTACTTATTAATGTATACTTTTGTAAAATCCATTCAATGGAAAGATCTAGTGCCTTTCCCCCTTACAAAAAAAAAAAAAAAAAAAAAAAAAAAAAAACAATTGTTTGATATAAATTTCATGAATTAGGAAAATCTAGAAATTCTTAAGATTCCCTTTTAAAGTCTCATGTTCATAAATATAATGGTATCCTTGCCACTTTTTATGACGATATACCATGATGCAACTATTTTCATCATCATCATTATCATCATCATCTCTTCATAGGCCTATTGACGCAAGGGGCCTCGGTTAGATTTCGCCAGTCGTCTCTATCTTTAGCTTTTAAATGAATATTTATCCATTCGCCATTTCTCACTTTACGCGTTCATAGTCCTCAGCCATGTAGGCCTTGGTCTTCTAACTCTTCTAGTGCCTTGTGGAGCCCTATTGAATATTTAGTGAACTAATCTCTCTTGGGGAGTGCGAAGAATATGCCCAAAGCATGTCTAGTTACCCAAATTACCCCTCACCATGATCTCATCCACATATGGCACTCTGGTAATCCCTCCTATAGTTTCATTTCGTAATTCTGCCCCGCCATTCAACTTCCAATATTCTTCTTAGGGCTTTGTTCTCAAATCTACAAAATCTGATGGGGTTTGTTTTATTGTCATACCACAACTCCAGTCCATACAGTAAGACCGACCTCACTAAACTAATTTATAGCCTGAATTTTATATGTAATTTCAGGCGATTTGATTTCCAAATTTTACTTAACCTAGCCATTGCCTGATTTGTTGTTTTTTCAATCATTCATTGAATTTTAATTCTAACGACCCTTTACTACTATTTTACTACACCGGAAATAACTTATCATTTAACCAAAGAGTATAAGCGCCCACCGATGTTATTACTTCACATAACCTTTGGACTATAAAAAATACAATATCAAAAGGACATATTCATGTACATATTTATATCTTATTCTAACAAGACGTGACTCATTAAAAGTCAATCACTTCCATTGCACAGAAGGTTCTAAATATGAAAATCTATTTGGTTGAGATAATATATAAGTAACTTTCTAGATAGCTAAAATGAATTTGGTTTTGATGGGAAAAAGAGAATATTCTGAATTAGGATTGAGAAAATTTGAGGCAAATTCCATGTCACATTTCATATTCATTTCATTTTTACCTAAAGGAGAATATTTTACGAACTGTAGTAGTCTTATTTGCATAGGAATAACAAAAAAAGAGATATAGGTGAAGGTGAGATAGTTAAGTCATTGGTATTTTTTTACATTTATCATCATCATCATCATCATTATCATTATTATTATTATTATCATTAATATTATTATTATTATTATTATTATTATCATTAACATTATCATTACCATTACCATTACCATTACCATTATCATTGTCATTATCATTATTATTATTATTATTATTATTATTATTATTATTTCTCTTAATATTTCTATCATTATTAGTTTAAAACCTAGAAAGAATCATTCAATTCTAGTAAAAGTGTGAAAAATTAAAGCTGATTAGTTTCCTCTTCATTAGGATAACATCTTCCTTAAATTAAGCTCGTAAACAGATCGCTTGCTATATCACAATGTTCTTTACTTCTAAC